>NC_039368.1:82302551-82445198 GCF_003573695.1 Papaver somniferum
CAAAGAGCCATTTAAGGTTGAGATACTTAAATGTACTAGGTTTAGAGATCGGATCCATGTTCAGCACTGCAAAGGGGTTGAACGTGATGAGCTGTTTTTCTTCTTGGAGGCTGTTGTAGGTTCGGACCTCCATATCATTTGTTTACCAGCAAAGGTGGAGGCAGTGGAGCAAAAGAGTACGGAAACTGTACTTAAATTCAGTTCCATATACCCCTCCAATGGCTCGAGCAAACCTGTGATTAACTAATAAGAAAATAAGTATAATTAGAAAATTGGGACCAGCAAGCTCGGATGATAATGAACAAGAATTTTTCGTCAAAATAAAATTTCAGATATGATGTTAGCCATGGTTGTAACATGTCTATTTGGCTTACTAAATTTTACAGGGTTAAAAGTACAGTAGGTTTATCGATTTTGTTTTATGATATTAACAATTCATATCATCCTTATATTGAATTTAAAGATATGATCCGGTTATTCTGGACTTTCAAATCCTTGGGGTTCCGCAACATAAATCTCTTCCTTAAAGTAACTATGCAAGAATATAAATGTAATGTCCATCTGATATAGCTTAATCTTGAGAAAACAAGTAGAAGCCATCTTATGGACTCATGACGAGCTACGATTGCAAATTTCTCATCAAAATCAATTCTTTTAGTTTGAGAGTACCCTTAAACGAAAAGTCGCTTTGTTTCGAATAATAATGTTGAATTTATCTAACATTAGCAGGAAAAGGGACAAGTTCTCAGACATCTTATCTCTTGAAATGATTTAACTCATCGTGCATACCACCAACCTAAGCAGGGTCGTCTGAAGTTTCATCAATATTTTTTGGCTCTATACATGACAAGTAACATGCAAAATTGCATAAGTTACAAAGCCGGTTTCTTGCCATGTCATTAGTTTTTGGATCCCCAATGATGTTATCAGTGGAATGACGATTTTGAACCCATTTGGGAGGCTTAGAAGGAGTTTGTTCGACTTGAACGCCCTCATTAGGGGTTTCCTCCTCATTACTGTTTTCACATGATCAATAATGCTTGGAACAACTTCTGTTGATGATGGTATTTCCTTATGTTTATCTACTGTCTCAGTAGGAGGCAACTCAGCGGGAGTTACATTGTTTCGTTGAAAGTCACCTAATAACATTAGGTGATCCCATCATGAATTTTCTTCACAAATTATAGACTTTGAACCCTCTATTATCATAACCATAGCCTAGGAATTCCTCCCTGCTCTTTACTTTTGAACATGTTACAATTGCTTCCGAAAATATTGATATATCCTAAGTTATGCCTTTTTCCATACAATAACTCATAAGGAGTATTTAGAGTTCTTGATGTCAAGTAAAAACGATTAGTTAGATAGCATGCTGTGAAAATAGCTTCTCCCAGAATTTCAAAGGTAAGTTTTTATTATGGAGAATTACTCTGGCCATTTCTTGAATATTCGTGTTCTTTCTTTCAGCAACTTCATTAGCTTGTGCAGTAATAAGGGGAGAGTATTGCTGAATTAGACCCAGTTTTTCACAGAATTCAAGTACCTTGGTATCTTTAAATTATGTTCCACAATCACTCCTAATCTGTTTTAGTTTGTAAAGTTCTTCATTCTGGATTCTATTCACAATAATCGTAAATTATTCCAAGATCTCATTCTACGAAAAAAAAACCCAAGTAAATATAGTTTAATCATCAACCATTACCAAAGAATATTTCACCCCTCTAACAGTTGCTTGTTCAATTGGGCCAAAGAGATCCATATGAATTAAACCAAAAAAATCTTTGATGGAAATATTTGTTGATGACTTATGTGGAATTCTTGTTTGTCTACCAAGCACTACAAACACCATTGACTTTGGCATTGACTTTCGGAACTCCCATGACAAGTTCTCATTAATAATCTTTCCAATTGAGCGATAATTGATGTGACCAAAACGTTCATGCCCCACATGTGTGTAGATTCCACCTTAGTTCAACTACAACAAATATTAGATTGAATATCTAAAAGATAACAATTATTTTTCTCACTAATGTCATGGAAATTTAATTTTTCCAACTTATTTCAATATCAACTCCTTGTAGTTTAATCATTCCATTTTTACTGATGTATCAACAACTTCCATCTCCAAAGGTAACATGTCCTCTTTTGTATTTTTCTATGTATATGGACCAAGATATATCTTCTGTCAAATGCATGTTATATCCACTATCAAGACACCACCGAAACAACCAAAGGCTCCCAAGCTGACATTATTACCTCCCTTTTCAATATGTTTTATCAGATTTTATGTAAACTTCTTGATTTTTAGACAAGAGCTCTTGAGCTGTATTATGAAATCTTTAGCCTTATTAATCTTTTATCTAAAACGTTTATAAGTGCGTTAGTAGTGACCATTCAAGCCACGTAACATGCAACATGGGATAAGCTATAACATATCCCTCAGCCTTGTGTGTATTTTTCAATTTAACAGTTTGTATCAGAGTCTCATTAGGTTTTACAAAGTCGATATCGCGTTTGTCGACTATTTTTCGGCAATTCTATAGACAAGACTCAAAAGTTGGCCAATTAGAAACCACAAAAACCTGAGCTATTGTGACGATTTTGGCGTCCCAATAGGGTATCATTTTTGTAGTGGTTGTATTTGAGTATATAGTATCTCTTGAAGTATTTCATCTTTTTCAGATCTTTATCGAAGATCATAATCCTTGATATAAATTCAACAAAAAGGTACATTAATGTTCCTTCTCAATCGATGTCTCTCATGATAAAGAGTATCGATAAATTTCACCAAGTGTGTGCACAGATTGTCTAAGATAGCTTCAAAAACATAATCAAATTTTTGTACATGAACTTCTCCTACCATTGGAAGATATCGTCATATCATATGTGAGTTTTTAATACATGAACCTTATATGATATAATCGATAAGGAGAAGGTACCTAATAGACCACCCAATTTTTCTGTGATGGGAAATTAAACCTTGGAATAAATAATTTCAATAGAAAAATAAAAGCACATACACGCAAGAATTTTATTAACGGGGAAAGCTGCAATTCAGCAGAAAACCCAGGGACCTTGTCCAGTTTGAACACCGTATTGTATTAAGCTGCTACAAACACTAGCCTACTATGATAATTTAGGCTGGAATATGGTCGTGACTAAATCAAACCTCCGAGCAATTCATCTTCAGTCGTACTCCTGACCTCTCTCGGAACTTTCAAGACCTTATACACTTGATTTCTCTAGATGGTCATGCCCTTTACATGCCTATGATTTGTTTAACAGTCCTTCCTGAAGAGTACTAGTGTTATCTGCGTCTAACATGACACGCATTTGATTTCCTTCAAATATATTTTAATCAAGTAAATGAAAATATATTCTTTCAATGATCTCTAGATAAAAATATATCAAATAAACTTAAACAATTAGGATAACTTAATATTTTCAAAATTTATAGAGATGCCTAATTCATTATACCTCACAAGATCTGATTAAAGCAAGTTTAGATGTTAATCTTGCGGATCTACAAGGTCAGAGACGAAGAATAGTCATATAGCTGAAGAGACGAACTTTTACAATAGACGAAAACTATGACGATCAAGATAATATTTAGGATACCAAAGATCTATCAGGTAAAAGAGAGTCATACCAGGTTTAATGAATCCCAAATAAAGTCTTAAAAGTCACAATATAATTATGTTCCACGAAGAAACCTAGGTCTTTATAGGATGACACTGGAAGAAACTAGTGCATCGGCATGCGAATCTTAGTTAGAGAGAGTCCTCTATTTATAAAGATGATGGATCAGTCTAGGCTACTTAAAGTTCAAGAAACTATTACTTGCATTCTAAGCAAGTTCACTAGTTTCCATGTTTACGGATTACTTTGATCCCAAGTAAACTTTAACTTGTAATATAAAGAAAAATGTGCATTCGCGTATTTACTGATTAAGGACCGTGCACAAAAAGTTTAGCTCACGAATTAACTGATGATATTTTTCAATGATGTTGTAGTAATAAGTTCGTTGAGACTTGTGAAAGCAAAAGATTTTAGACTTATAAAACTTAAAAATAGAAAACTTATTGCAAAATTGATTTCAAGATATTAAAAGTAACCAAGACACTAGATTCCACTATTACACATGAATGAATGATACCAAATATGTTTCAAAACTCTAACTATCCTTTAAGTCCTTTATTTCTTAATTCACACATAATCAAACATATTCCCAAATATTAATTGTATTCCCTAAGAATAGACTATCAATCAATTAAACAAAGTATGATCTATCAAATTGAAACACAAGTAATTAAGAAAATTATGTGAACATTTAAAACTCCACAAAAGAGGTGATTGAATGAATTATAAATTGTAAATCAGAGAAAATAAAATTGTTACCAATCATTCATGCATAGATAGCTTCATCCATTGCCTGGGTTGCGCGAGAATTAGCTCATCATCATGGAAACACGCTCAAAATTCATTTTTATTGCTCAAAGGGTGTTTACAAAGATGAAAATGGGACAAACAATGATAAAACAATGATTTTCTTTTCTCTCCCCAAAAACTCTCTCCAAATGTGCTCTCTAGCTCTCTATTTATACACACAAATACACATCACTCAAATATATTCTTCCATAACTCCAAAATCTTCTTCTTTTTAATTAAAAATATCTTCAGAATTTTTCCTTCTTTTTAGTCTATATTTTTCTTTACTAAACCCATATCTTCTTTAATTCGCAGAATAAAATCCAAGATAAAATCTTTTAAGGATATCTTTCTTGTTTAATACAAGATAACTACCTTTTTCTTCAAAACTTAATGTTTGTAAGGAAAGAAGATATTCTTATCTTAAAGATAATAAATCCTTTACCGTTGAAACCAAATTTCCCGCCAATTTTTTCTTTTCAAATCAAGGAAGAAGATTGAGCCCCCTTATCTTAAAGATAATAAAATGGCTACACTTAGCACGTGCAGCAAGCCGTTAAACCGTTAGGTGGCCCTAGCGACGGAGTGTTGTCTCCGGAGGGTTTACCAGAGGTGTACCCACAAAACCTTTACTCCAGACCCTAGCTATCTACGCTGAACCTTGGAAGGAACTAAAGAATCTCCTTGGTTGGAATACAATCATTGACTATAGGAGGAAGTACCCTGATGCGAAATTCCAATTGTTGTACACGAGTTTGCACTCAGCATACTAAAATTCATATATAAGTGACAGAGCTCTACTCAGATAGTTTCTAGACATCATAACCGGAGTCAACCAATCAAATGGAAAGATTAAGAAGATGGATAAAGAGAAAATAGATGGTAAAAGTGAACGGTGTTTCCCATATCTGTCTGAAGGCCTCTGCCAAGATGAACCTATCCTAATGGACTGAGATACCGGTCTGACTAATATCAACACAACTGCCATATACAAGGGGACCAGTGGTCGATAAACCTAACTCTAGGTCAACACAACTGGCATATACAAGGGCACCAGTGGTCGACTTTATTGAAGTTATTCCTGTTGGTCTGATGGTCTGGTCTCAAACTTTTTTTTTTTTTGGTATCTCAATCACCCTATTTCACCTAGCAATGGTAACAACTTGAGTCGTGTGCCCCACCAAATCACTTAAGAAATAAAAACAAAAGGGATTGGGATTCAACGAGTTATGGCGGAACTACCATGTTTTTTTTTTTTTAATTCTAACACCTGAGCTCTGTGCTTTTATGAATAGACTCTTTAGATGTTTCCATCTAATCAGATTGGTTCCTCAACTCCTACAACCAAGATGTTCCCATCCACTTAGATTGGTTAGTGCCAACCTTAATAAGCATAAATTTCTAGGCTCTGGAGTTTATTTATTGCAACTAAAAGCTAACAAAAAGTTTCTTCCCCACCCCCAAACTTAAATCTAACATTGTCCTCAATGTTTCTAATGAAAGAGCAATACCAAAAAGCAAAGTAACATGAGGAATCAGTAAAGAGAGAAGTCGGGAAGATAGTATCTGGGTGAAGAGAGAAATAAAAAACTAATATACAACATACAATCGCCTCGATGGTCAATCAGGGATAAACAGGGTCCTCCAGAGGGACCTCCTCAACATCACCTGTAGGAAAGGGCTCTAAAAAGAGTTTCAATCTCTGATCGTTAACCTTCGAAGAACTACTACCATATGGTGTCTCGATATCAACAGCTCCATGAGGAAAGGCAGTGCGAACAATAAAAGGACCCGTCCACCGAGAACGTAACTTCCTATGGAAAAGATGCAAGCGGGTATCATACAAAAGAACTCTTTGACCTGGAGAAAATGACTTTCTTAAAATATTCTTATCATGCACAAGTTTCATTTTGTTCTTATACTCCTTCGCACTATCGTAAGCATCTATACGAATCTCTTCCAACTCATTGAGATGGAGTTTCCTATGGGCTCCTGCCTTGTCAAGTGAAAAATTTAGCTACTTAACAACCCAATAAGCTCTATGTTCTAACTCAACAGGTAAATGACATGCCTTTCCATACACAAGCCGATAAGGCGACATTCCAATGGGGGTCTTAAACGCAGTACGGTAAGCCCATAAGGTATCAGTAAGCCTAGACGACCAGTCTTTCCGATTAGGGTTAACTGTTTTCTCTAATATACGCTTTATCTCCCTATTGGAAACCTCTACCTGACCACTAATCTGTGGATGATATGGGGTAGCTATCTTATGTGTAATACCATATTTCTTCATCAGAAGCCTAAAAGGTCCATTACAAAAGTACGACCCTCCATCACTAATTATAGCTCGCGGTGTACCAAAACGTGTAAGTATACTATTTTTAAAGAACTCAATCACAACCCTATGGTCATTAGTCTTACATGCAATCGCCTCAATCCACTTAGAGACATATTCTACAGCGACAAGGATGTATAAGTTACCAAAATAATTAGGAAACGGACCCATAAAGTCAATACCCCACACATCAAAGACCTCAACAACTAAAATAGGGTTCAAGGGCATCATGTTCCTACGGGAAATGCTTCCTAATTTCTAGCAATACTCACAAGTAACACAGTGACTATGAGAGTCTTTAAACAACGAAGGCCAATAGAATCCACACTGCAATATCTTAGCAGCAGTCTTCTTAGCACTAAAGTGACCCCCACAAGCATGATCATGACAAAAGGAAATAATACTGGACTGGTCACTCTCAGGTATACATCTCCTAATAATCTGGTCTGGACAATACTTAAATAAATAAGGATCATCCCAAAAGAATTGCTTCACCTCGGCTAAAAACCTAGAACAATCTTGTTTACCTCAATGTTAGGGCATTCGACCAGTAACAAGATAATTCACTATATTCGCATACCAAGGTGCTTGGGTAACAAAGAACAGTTGTTCATCAGGAAAACTATCCCTAACAGGAGGAGAATCATTAAGGGTATCAACAACAAGCCTATAAAAGTGGTCTGCTACTACATTTTCTGCACCTTTTTTATCTCTAATATCTAAGAAAAATTCCTGCAACAATAGGATCCATCTAATCAATCTAGGTTTAGTATCCTTCTTGGAAAGAAGATACTTCAAAGCAGCATGATCAGTAAAGATTATGACCTTAGAACCTAAGAGGTAGGATCTAAACTTGTCTAAGGTAAACACAATAACAAATAGTTCCTTCTCCGTAGTGGTATAGTTCAACTGGGAATCATTCAGAGTTTTTCTAGCATAGTAAATCACATGAAGTAACTTATTTTCTCGCTGACCTAGCACAACACCAATAGCATAATCTGAAGCATCACACATGATCTCAAAGGGTAGGTTCCAGTTGGGTGCCTGGACTATGGGGGCGGTAATGAGTAAATTCTTAAGCTTCTCAAAAGCCTCTAAATAAGCATCATCAAAGACAAACTTAACGTCTTTTGCAAGCAAATTGCAAAGAGGTCTAGAAATTAAGCTAAAATCCTTAATGAATCGACGATAAAAACCTGCATGCCCTAAGAATGACCTAATATCTCTTACGTTTTTTGGGACCTGTAAAGTTTTAATGAGGTCAACTATGGCTCTATATACCTCTATACCCTTCGAAGATACGATATTCCCTAGAACAATTCTTGAACGAACCATGAAGTGACATTTCTCCCAATTAAGCACTAAATTATTTTCCTTACACCTAGTCAAAACTAATGACAAATGATGCAAGCACTCATCGAAAGACGAACCAAACACTGAAAAATCATCCATAAAGACCTCTAAGAACCGTTCTACCATGTCAGAAAATATGCTCAACATACAACGTTGAAATGTCGCAGGGGCATTACATAGCCCGAAAGGCATGCGTCTATACGCAAAGGTACCAAAGGGACAGGTAAAAGTGGTTTTCTCTTGGTCTTCTGGGGCTATGACAACCTGATTATAACCGCAGTATCCATCTAAAAAGCAATAATGGCTACGTCCAGCTAATCTCTCTAGCATTTGGTCGATGGAGGGAAGGGGAAAGTGGTCCTTCCTAGTGACCTTGTTCAATTTCCTATAGTCAATACAGACACGCCAACCCGTGGTCACCCGGGTTGGGATTAACTCATTGTTATCATTCTGGACTACAGTAATACCGGATTTCTTGGGAACAAACCGAACGGGGCTACCCACTTACTGTCTGAAATGGGGTAGATAATGCCTGCATCTAACAGCTTAAGAACCTCTGATCGAACTACTTCTTTCATACTAGGGTTCAGTCGACGTTGCATCTCCCTGGAAGGTTTGGTGTCACTCTCTAAATAGATATGATGCATACAATCAGTAGGACTTTTACCCTTAATGTCTGCTATGGTCCACCCTAAAGCTTCCTTGTTATTCTGAGGGACAGTCACTAGCCTACTTTCCTGATCACTATCCAAGTCGGATGCTATAATCGCAGGTAAAGTTTCAGATGGGCCTAAAAACACATACTTCAGGGAATCTGGTAATGGTTTAAGGTCCAACTTATGAGGTTTTTCTAACGAAGGAACTAGGGTAGACTCAGAAACGGGTGGAGGTTCGAACTTAGGTTTCCATCCATTACTAGTGTCTATCAAAGGGGTTGAATCTAACAAAGCATTCACCTCATTAATCACATCGTCATCATCAAATTCAATCCCAAAGTGGGCTAGGAATTTCTCTAATGGATCTTCTAACAAAGTGTTTGGTAATGACTCCTCGACTAATGTTCCTATCATGTTCACCTCTTCTATGTTCGAGTCATCTAGTTCATAGGGTAGCATACTAATATTAAAAATGTTCAGCTCAATAGTCATATTACCAAAAGACAAATTCATAATACCATTTCGACATTTAATGATCACATTGGATGTAGCTAAAAACGGGCGACCTAAAATCACTGGTATTTGGTTCTCTGGGTCAGGGACAGGTTGGGTATCTAGGATAACAAAATCCACTGGATAAATAAACCTGTCGACCTCAATAAGAACGTCCTCGATCACACCACGAGGAATTTTAACGGACCTCTCAGCTAATTGAAGTGTCATCTGGGTAGGTTTCATCTCACCAAGTCCTAGCTTAAGGTACACATGGTATGGAAGTAAGTTCACACTGGCTCCTAAGTCAAGCAAATATTTCTCGACACGGTATTTACCTATTGTTCAAGAAATAGTAGGGGAACCTGGGTCTTTATACTTAGGAGTAGTGGTATTCTGAATAATAGAACTCACATGACTAGCTAGGAAGGCTTTCTTCTGGACACTAAGTTTTCGCTTTCGCGTACACATATCCTTAAGAAACTTGGCATAAGCGGGAATCTGCTTAATCGCATCTAACAATGGGAGGTTGATATTAACTTGCTTAAAAACCTCCAATATATCATTAAAGTTAGACTCCCTCTTAGTTGGAACTAGCAGCTGGGGGAACGAGGATCTGGGAACAAAGCCGGGCTCAGCAGGACCCTCATTGGTCTCTTTGGAGACTCTATCAGTCTCCTCATTTTCTGGCTCAGAAGGGTGAACTACATCATTTCACTATCACGCATTGCAACCTTATTGTCAACTTTCTTTCCACTCCTAAGGGTTGTTATAGAATTCACATGATTGTACGATTTCTCTCCTATAGGGTTAGGATCAGTTTGACTAGGGAATCTTCCATCTTCTCTTTCACTAAGAAACTTAGCTATTTGGTCGACTTCAAGTTCTAAGTTAGCAAGAGACTGGGAATTATTCTTAAAATTCCGCATGGTTTCTTCTTGAAAACCACAGTGGTTCTTTGATAACATCTCATGGTTCTTTGCTAACATAGTAAGGGTTTCTTCTAAGGTGGAGATCTTTTTCTCATTCTGAAACTGGGGTTGACCTGAAAAGTTCTAAGTATAAGCAAAACCTGGGGGAGGCAGATAATTACTAGACTGTCCTTGATTCTGACCCTTAGACCAAGAAAAATTAAGATGGTTTCTCCAACCAGGGTTGTAAGTCTCTGAGTATGGGTCAAACTTCTGACGGTTCTCAAACCTAGCATTTTTATAGACTGCATGGGCTTGCTCTTCACTAACCTGACCTTCCCAAAACGAGTTATTGGGTTCTACTCCACAATGAGAAACTTGAGAGGCTCTAAACCCATCATCAGGTTCAACAAGAGACCTATGTTTAGTATGATTCAATTCCAAAGCCTCTAACCTTCTAGACAAAGCTGCAAACTTAGCATCAGACCCAAATCTTGTATCAACCACATTGGTGATACTTCTATTGACCAAGAGTCTTTTGGGGGTTCAATACAAGACTCCCACTGTTGGGATTTTTCAGCGACAGCTCCTAAGAAGGTGAAAGCATCATCAGCACTTTTACTAGTGAATTCACCAGCGCACATAGACTCAACCATGCCTTTGGTTGAATAGTCTAAACCATCATAAATAATCTCTACGAGTTTCATCTTATCAAATCCATGGTGAGGACACTGGGATAGGAGATCATTAAATATCTTTAAGAACCTATAAAGAGACTCTCCCTCTTGTTGCACACTAGCACTAATTTTCTGCCTAACAGACGCAGTTTTATGCTTAGGGTAGAATTTCATATAGAAAGAAGCAATAAGTTCCTGCCATGTTTCAATGGATTCAGATGGTAGGTTGTTCAACCAGGCCTTGGCTTTATCTCTCAAGGAAAAGGGAAACATCTTAAGTTTCAAGACTTCATCAGTAAGGTCTTTTATTCTAATTGTACCACAAATTTCCTCAAAGTCCCTAATATGAAAATAAGGGTTCTCATCATCTTTTCCTAAGAATATAGGGATCATCTGCAGAATACTAGGTTTTATCTCAAAATTAGCCGTAGTGGCTGACAATTTAATGCACGAAGCTCGGGTGGACCTAGTTGGGAACATGTAATCTTTCAAAGTTGCCATTGCTGGCACAACTTAAGTACTAGGGGTATTTTCCTCACGAAGAGACAGATTCTCAAAACTGAAGTTTCCAAAAACAGGGCTCTCAAAAGAAGAGTCTTCGAGCTCCCCGCCTTCACAAGAAGAACTACTAGGTTTATCACTAATCAAACGACATAAAGCGTTTCTTTTCCAAGCCCGCTCTTTAATAACCTTGGGCATATACTAGAAAAACAAAAGAAAAAGAAAGACATCCTAAAAGGAAGGGAAGTTCTATGCAAACACAAAGCAGGCTGACTCCACCAAAGCAAACCTAAATATTTCTAGCAAACAAAAAGCATGATGGCTCCACTTAGATTGTTTCTAGACCAGCTTCTAATCCTTCGAAAGGGAATTCGTTACAATTTAAGCAAACCCCTCTGGAATCAATCCGAGTTTAAATAAGTTGAATCGAGACGAGGGAAGCTCAATGGAGCTTTGATACCCAAGGCCTCACCGGCGTTACCAGGCGGCGTATTCAACTCGCAGAAACCATCATGAACTTTGAAGCATGCTTAAAAGAGTAACCAATATTTTTCGAATGACTTTCCTATTAAGCTCGTTACCCTATAGGTCTCGTTCTAGTCAAATTTTAGGCTTAGGTTCGCGTTTGGTTTCGTTTTCCTAAGGCGGGCAAAAAGGGAACGGTGATGAAATCCGAACCATTATCTTGTATGGCCAGTCCTTGCCCTTTACTAGGAAATTAAAGCAGCCGTTTTCAAATCCTCAGCATATATGCAAACGAAGAAATACAGTAACTCGCTGACAGGAGATTCGCGAGTGTTTCGAAAAACTTACCTCCCGTACCAGACGGGGGATGAACTGCTGAAGTCGACTCGGGCCACGACTCCTAGGTCATGTACGAACCCGAGGGGCCAAGGCGATATCGTAATCGCCGTCCTTCTCTGCAAACAGTTTATGTTTAAACTACCCTTCCGTAGGGTTTAAAAAAATAAAGTTCCAAAGTCCACAGTCCAAAGTCCAAAAATAAAGTGCAAAAGAAAAAGATAATCTAAAAAAAATTCTAAAAGAAATAAATAAATTGTCTCTCTCTCTCCTTTTTTTTTTAATTAATTTTTATTCTCCTTTCCTTTCGCTCCTTTCGCTTTGCTTTTACTCCAAATCTTTAAGTATTCACCAAAAGCTTTGGCAAATTTTTCTTTCGCTCTAAATTCCAAAATCTGTAAGGAAAAGACAAAAACCCAGAAACGTAAAGAAGAACAAATAAAATAAAAATGAAAAACAAATAAAAATCTAAAAAAAATCTAAAAACTCTAGCCTAAAGACAAGTCCGGCGCCAAAAACTGATGATATTTTTCAATGATGTTGTAGTAATAAGTTCGTTGAGACTTGTGAAAGCAAAATATTTTAGACTTATAAAACTTAAAAATAGAAAACTTATTGCAAAATTGATTTCAAGATATTAAAAGTAACCAAGACACTAGATTCCACTATTACACATGAATGAACGATACCAAATATGTTTCAAAACTCTAACTATCCTTGAAGTCCTTTATTTCTTAATTCACACATAATCAAACATATTCCCAAATATTAATTGTATTCCCTAAGAATAGACTATCAATCAATTAAACAAAGTATAATCTATCAAATTGAATCACAAGTAATTAAGAAAATTATGTGAACATTTAGAACTCCGCAAAAGCGGTGATTGAATGAAATATAAATTGTAAATTAGAGAAAATAAAATTGTTACCAATCATTCATGCATAGATAGCTTCATCCATTGCTTTGGTTGCGCGAGAATTAGCTCATCATCATGGAAACACGCTCAAAATTCATTTTTATTGCTCAAAGGGTGTTTACAAAGATGAAAATGGGAGAAACAATGATAAAAGAGTGATTTTCTTTTCTCTCCCCAAAAACTCTCTCCAAATGTGCTCTCTATCTCTCTATTTATACACACAAATACACATCACTCAAACATATTCTTCCATAACTCCAAAATCTTCTTCTTTTTAATTAAAAATATCTTCAGAACTTTTCCTTCTCTTTATTTTATATATTTCTTTACTAAACCCATATCTTCTTTAATTCGCAGAATAAAATCCAAGATAAAATCTTTTAAGGATATCTTTCTTGTTTAATACAAGATAACTTCCTTTTCTTCAAAACTTCATGTTTGTAAGGCAAGAAGATATTCTTATCTTAAAGATAATAAATCCTTTATCGTTGAAACCAAATTTCCCGCCAATATTTTCTTTTCAAATCAAGGAAGAAGATGGAGCCTCCTTAACCATTAATGGGGTGCGATTAGCAGTTGGTTCCCTGGTGTGCCCCTTATCAGTTAGGTGCCCTTGTCCAAAACTGAGAGTCCGAATAACATGTGTCCTCCGGGGGTCCAAGTAGCACTTTTTGAGCAACTTTTTCCACGCAAGTGTATTTCTCCAAAAACACCTACACAAACATAAAAACACCATAATAAGTACAAAATTAAGCACTAGCAATAGAGACACTGAGGAAAATTCAGACACAAAAAGGTGTCTATCATTAACCAATATGAACCCTGAACCATCAAGAAATTTTGAGTTCAGTAACACCCAAAAACGGTCCAGTTTGTGAACTAAGAAACTTGATTTGCGAACTCAAGATGTTTACGGTGTCCTGGAATATACCCAAAAAGGCACCGTTCACGAACTAAAAAGTCAGTTTGTGAATACAAGAGAAAATTTACAAGTTCAAGGAACATGGTGTAAATTGCATAGTTTACGAACTAGGAAAATCAGTGCCCGAAATCTTATGTACTTTGGAGTTCAGTAACATCAAGTTTTTGCAAATTTCGCGAACTAGAAAACCAATTGGTGAACATTAATGCATCTTGATGTTTTTGGGATCTTCTATCGCAGATATAGGTTTGTAGTAGGGTAAAACCTGATTCTGCTGAAAATAGTAAATTGGGTGTGTCGATGAGAAATAAATTTAAACCCTAAACAAATGTACTGCACATGAGTACTTTAGAATCGAGAGATCAATTTGTACAATTCTGGCCTGAACCAAGAAATGGTTGTTCCAGTCTTGCTTCAGTCACAAAAAGAAGGAGAAAGGTTAATCTTAGGGAGGGAAGCAGAGAAGATGTTGAGATCAGAATGATGAATTCTATAGGGTGTAGTTATTTATGACTTGTATCAGAACGTAGAACTTGCTTGCAAAGTGTAAGCTGCAAATTCCGGATGTTTTCTGACTACTTGCGTTAATGAACTCCCGTCGGTTGAAATAGATTGAAAATCTATTTATACAAGTCATAGACGAACACACACTGATCTCATAGGAAATGGAAGTAGTTGAGTGATGGAGAAGTGGGGATCGTGTAGAATGGTGAAAACCACGTCCCTATTATGAGGGGAAGACTGGTTGGTTTTACTCTCACTACTTCTCTACTGCCACTAATTTTCCGTATTTCCTGACACTTTATCGTAATGGGTGTGTTGCACGTCGCTGCTGTAAACCGCCAGACCAATACCTTGATGAACATCCCCCAATTTGTGACATGTTTGATGTCTCGAGTATTTTGTAGAAAATATTTAGCAAGTTACATGAGGAATGGAACAAGTCCTACATGGTAGTTGATGAGTGAGTCTTTCTTACAAGACCTAATTATTTCGACGAATCACGCGCAAGCTAGGCGGTAGGCAGTCATATGTGACAAGTCGAGTCGTGAGACTTGCCGCAAAAAAGAGCATGCAATGCTTTTAAATTAAATAATTAAATTTATTTGTGAAATCGATATTCATAAAATATTGTTTATAATCGATGCACATAAAACATCACTTTTAAGCAATCAACTCAAAATAATCGATGCACGTGAAGCATCGTTGTTCAGAGCCTGCTTTAGTTAGTCGCAAAATTCGCGGTTTTAAAAGGAGCGTGGCCGGCCATCTTTGAGTAGCTGCCAAGAGTTATCCATGTAAGTTAGAGATGAGATGGTCGGTCCTTATAGGAGAATGATGGATGGTAGCCATTTTGACATCCCATGGGTTGGCCCAAATTAGATCTAAACCGGTTAAATCAGTTATCCAAGTTGGATGGCTGAGATGATTTGCGGCAGTTTTGATTATCGTTGAATTTATGTCAGACTTTTGTAGGGAGCGCGACTAGCCTACTTTGAGCAGCTGCCGAGAGCCACTTGAGTAAGATATCCATGTAAGTTACAGGGGCCGCCGGTGATCACAACATCATTTTATTGGTCGCCCAAAATCAAATCTAGGTCGGTCGATTTGGTTAGCCAAGTTGGACGTCCGAGATCGTCTTGCGGAAGCCATGTGATGTCGCTAACATAATTCAAGTCGTGTGACTAACCTACTTTGGGTGATCGGTTTGAGGCTCTACTTGCAGGATGGAAGCAATGAGATTGGTCGAGGCCAAAGGCGGGCCAGCGGTGAACATATCGACACCTCATTGGTCGGCTAAAATAAAATCTAGACCAATCGATTAGGCTGGCGAATTTGGACGGCCACAATGGATTTAAGAATGCCATGGGCGGTGTTAACTTTATTAAAACTCTTTTTGAGCTGCACAACTAGCCTAATTTGGCTAGCGATTATAGGTGCTACCTGCATGCTAGGAGAGTTCTGATTGGCCGAAGGTAAAGAGTGGCCGTAAGACAGCAGTACGGGGCATGGACGGTCGGTGATGGGTGGCGCCAGCTAGGGAAAACCGACTGGCTAAATGGTGCGGCCGCTCCCCTTTTGTTGCTGCCTCTATCTACCACGGTTTCCCTTTATTTCTTATTTCCAACTTTTGGCAGGATTCTGCTCCTACTAGTTCCATGATGGATCAATTTCCCAGTTTGCTTAGGTTTAGTCTCAACCAATAGGAATCGAGATATTTGATAGACACATTTTTGTGTTTAAGTTGTCCTCAATTTTCTCTATGTTGGTACTCGATTTTGTACTTTTTATGGTGTTTTGTGTGTTTGTAGGTATTTTCGGGAAATAAACATTTTTGGAAAATTCGGCTCGAAAAACTGCTAAATGCACCCCGGAGGACATTTGCTATACGAACCCCAGATTTGTCTAAGGGGCACCCAAGGTTATGCGTAGCCCAAATTCATCCTCAACACCCACGGCTATGTATAGCTCAAATTCATCCTTAGCACCCATCTTTTTCTTTTGAATTTCATTTTGGCGGGAAAATGAAGAACATAACTGTGTGATTTTCGATCGAAGTTTGAAGGAGTTCTGGATAGACTAAAGGGCTGAAATTTGTTGGGTAGTTATGATATGTTCCAAAAAAACTATCATTAGTGATTTGATCGATTAAAATTGGTTGGATTATCGCGTAGAAGTAAAAAAAGCAACACTTTCTCGGGAAGAATATCTCACGGGTTTTTGAGAGTTTGAACATGTTCTGATGACTTGATCAACATTCTGGAACGTGTATTGACCTGTTCAGAGTGTGCTGGCAGAGAATCAACGCGTGAGGAGGTAAAATAGGGAAGAAAATATTCCCGAGAATATTTTTTTCACTGGCGAGTTATGAAGAGATTTCCGGAGTTAATGCAGCGATTGGATGACCCTGTTCAGTACAAAGTAGGTGCTCGGGAACCAGAGAGGGGTTACGGAGAGTTTGGGAGATTACAGAGCATCAGAGTCGAGAAAATCAAGTTGCAGAAATCACCATTTGTGCTGCTGTGAAGAACACGAAGAACTTTAGACACACTGAGGCAGTCGTTTATCAACAATGGCAACGACCGAGGGGTGAGGGTCGTATGCTACAGCATCAGTGATAGTTTATATATATCGTTCTCTGTAACAGTTCGGTTTGTAACACTTATAACTGTTACAAACCCAGTTTTTAATAGTTTTTCTCCATTTCATCTTTGTAAACACCCTTTGAGCAATAAAAAATAATTTTGAGTGTGTTTCCAACATGATGATGATCTAATTCTCCCACAACCAAGGCAATGAGGAAGCTATTCACGCATGAATAATTGGTAACTATTTTATTCTCTCTAATTTATAATTTATAATTCACTCAATCACTGCTTTGCAGAGTTTTAAATTATTTGCATGATTTTCTTAATTACTTGTGATTCAATTTGATAGGTTATACTTTGTTTAGATAATCTATGCTTAGGGAATACAATTAATGTTTGAGAATATTCCTGATTATTTGTGAATTAAGAAATAATGGACTTAGAAGATAATTAGAGTTTTGGATTATTTACCATAACTTATTCATGTGTGATAGTGGAATCAGTGTCTTGGTTATTTTTAATATCTTGAAATCAATTTTGCAATAAGTTTTCTATTTTCAAGTTTATAAGTCTAAAATCTTTTGCTTTCACAAGTCTCAACGAACCTATTACTACTACAACAATTTGAAATCACATCAAATTTTGGCGCCGCCGACGCAGACTTGTCTTTAGGCTAGAGTTTTTAGGGTTCTTTTTTTTTTAGGTTTTTTTTTTCATTTTTATTTTATTTGTTCTTCTTTAGGTTTTCGGTTTTTGTCTTTTCCTTACAGATTTTGGAGTTTGGAGCGAAAGAAAAATTTTCCAAAGCTTTTGGTGAATACTTAAAGATTTGGAGTAAAAGCAAAGCGAAAGGAGCGAAAGAAAAGGAGAATAAAAATTAATTAAAAAAAGAAAGAGAGAGAGAGACAATTTTTTTTTATTTTTTAGATTATCTTTTTCTTTTGCACTTTATTTTTGGACTTTGGACTGTGGACCTTGGGACTTTATTTTTTTTTTAAACCCTACGGAAGGGTAGTTTAAATATAAATTGTTTGCAGAGAAGGACGGCGATTACGATATCGCCTCGGCCCCTCGGGTTCGTACATGACATAGGATTCGTGGCCCGAGTCGACTTCAGCGGTTCATCCCCCATCTGGAATGGGAGGTAAGTTTATCTATTTACTGTATTCCTTCGTTTACATATATGCTGAGGAAATGAAAACGGCTGCTTTAATTTCCTAGTAAAGGGCAAGGACTGGCCATACAAGATAAGGGTTCGGATTTCATCACCATTCTCTTCTTGCCCGCCTTAGGAAAACGTAACCAAACGCTAACCTAAGCCTAAAATTTTGACTAGAACGAGACCTACTGGGTAACGAGCTTAATAGGAAAGTCGTTCGAAAAATATTGGTTACTCTTTCGAGCATACTTTCAAGTTCATGATGGTTTCTGTGAGTTGAATACGCCGCCTTGTAACGCCCGTGAGGCCTTGGGTATCAAAGCTCCACGCAGCTTCCCTCGTCTCTATTCAACTTATTTAACTCAGATTGATTCCATAGAGGTTTGCTCGGATTGTAACGAGTTCCTTTTCGAAAGAATAGAAGCTAGTCTAGAAACAATCCAAGTGGAGCCATCATGCTTTTTGTTTGTTAGAAATCTTTAGGTTTGCTTTGGTGAAGTCAGCCTGCTTTGTGTTTGCTTAGAACCTCCCTTCCTTTAGGATTCTTTTATTTGTTTTTCTAGTGTATGCCCGAGGTCATTAGAAAACGGGCTTGTAAAAGAGATAACCTAGGTCGATTGATTAGTGAAAAACCTAGTAGTTCTTCTTGTGGAAGCGGGGAGCTCGAGGACTCTTCTTTTGAGATCCCTGTATTTGGAAACTTCAGTTTTGAGAATCTGTCTCTTCGTGATGAAAATACCCCTAGTACTTCAGCTGTGCCAACGATGGAAACTTTGAAAGATTACATGTTTCCAACTAGGTCCACCCGAGCTTCGTGCATTAAATTGCCAGCCACTACGGCTAATTTCGAGATAAAACCTAATATTCTTCAGATGATCCGTATATTCTTAGGAAAAGATGATGAGAACCCTTATTTTCATATTAGGGACTTTGAGGAAATTTGTGGGACAATTAGAATAAAAGACCTTACTGATGAAGTCTTGAAACTTAAGATGTTTCCCTTTCCCTTGAGAGATAAAGCCAAGACCTTGCTGAACAACCTACCATCTGAATACATTGAAACATGGCAGGAACTTATTGCTGCTTTCTATATGAAATTCTACCCTAAGCATAAAACTGCGTCTGTTAGGCAAAAAATTAGTGCTAGTGTGCAACAAGAGGGAGAGTCTCTTTATAGGTTTTTAGAGAGATTCAATGATATCCTATCCCAGTGTCCTCACCGTGGAATTAATAAGATGAAACTCGTAGAGATTATTTGTGATGGTTTAGACTATTCAACCAAAGCCATGGTTGAGTCTATGGGCGCTGGTGAGTTCACTAGTAAAAGTGCTGATAATGCTTTTACCTTCTTAGGAGCTGTCGCTGAAAAATCCCAACACTGGGAGTCTTGTGTTGAACCTCCAAAAAGACTCTTGGTCAATATAAGTAGAACCAATTTGGTAGATACAAGCTTCGGGTCAGATGCTAAGTTTGCTGCTTTGTCTAGAAGGTTAGAAGTTTTGGAATTGAATTATCCTAAACATAGGTCTCTTGTTGAACCTGATGATAGGTTTAGAGCCTCTCAAGTGTCTAGTTGTGGAGTAGAACCCAATAACTCATTTTTGGAAGATCATGTTAGTGAAGAGCAATCCCATGTTGTCTATAACAATGCTAGGTTTGAGAACCGTCAAAAGTTTGACCCATACTCAGAGACTTACAACCCTGGTTGGAGAAACCATCCTAATTTTTCTTGGTCTAAGAGTCAGAAACAAGGACAATATAGTAATTCTCAGCCTCCCCTAGGTTTTGGTTATGCTAAGAACTCTTCAGGTCAACCCCAGTTTCAGAATGAGAAAAAGATCTCCACCTTATAAGAAACCCTTACTATGTTAGCAAAGAACCATGAGATGTTATCAAAGACCCACTATGGTTTTCAAGAAGAAACCAGGCAGAATTTTAAGAATAATTCCCAGTCTTTTGCTAAATTAGAAATTTAAGTCGACCAAATAGCTAAGTTTCTTAGTGAAAGAGAAGGTGGAAGGTTCCCTAGTCAAACTGATCCTAACCCTAAAGGAGAGAAATCGCACAATCATGTGAATTCTATTACAACCCTTAGGAGTGGAAAGAAAGTTGACAATAAGGTGGCCATTCTTGATAGTGAACAAGCTGTAGTTCACCCTTCTGAGCCAGAAAATGAGGAGACGGTTAGAGTCTCCAAAGAGACCAATGAGGGTCCTGTTGTTCCCGGCTTTATTCCCGAAGCCCCGTTCTCCCAGCTGCTAGTTCCAACTAAGAGGGAGTCCAACTTTAATGATATATTGGAGGTTTTTAAGCAGGTAACCATCAACCTTCCATTATTAGATGCGATTAAGAAAATTCCCGCTTATGCCAAGTTTCTTAAGGATATGTGTACGTGAAAGCGAAAACTTAGTGTCCAGAAGAAAGCCTTCCTAGCTAGTCACGTGAGTTATATTATTCAGAATACCACTACTCCTAAGTATAAAGACCCAGAGTCCCCTACTATTTCTTGAACAATAGGTAAATACCGTTTCGAGAAAGCTTTGCTTGACTTAGGAGCCAGTGTGAACTTACTCCCGTATCATGTGTACTTTAAGCTATGACTTGGTGATATGAAACCTACCCAGCTGACACTTCAGTTAGCTGGTAGGTCCGTTAAAATTCCTCGTGGTGTGATCGGGGACGTTCTTATTGAGGTCGACAAGGTTATTTATCCAGTGGATTTTGTTATCCTAGATACCCAACATGTCCCTGACCCAGAGAACCAAATACCAGTGATTTTAGGTCGCCCGTTTTTAGCTACATCCAATGCGATCATTAATTGTCGAAATGGTATTATGAATTTGTCTTTTGGTAATATGACTATTAAGCTGAACATTTTTAATACTAGTAAGCTGCCCTCTGAACTAGATGATTCAAGCAAAGAAGAGGTGAACATGATATGAACATTAATCGAGGAGTCATTACCAAACACTTTGTTAGAAGATCCATTAGAGAAATGCCTAGCCCACTTTGGGATTGATTTTGATGATGACGATGTGATTAATGAGGTGAACGCTTTGTTAGATTCAACCCCTTTGATAGACACTAGTAATGGTTGGAAACCTAAGTTCGAACCTCTACCCGTTTCTAAATCTACCTTAGTTCCTTCGATAGAAAAGCCTCCTAAGTTGGACCTTAAACCATTACCAGATTCCCTGAAGTATGTGTTTTTAGGCCCATCTGAAACTTTACCTGTGATTATAGCATCCGACTTGGACAGTGATCAGAAAAGTAGGCTAGTGACCGTCCTGCAGAATAACAAGGAAGCTTTAGGGTGGACCATAACAAACATTAAGGGTATAAGTCCTACTGATTGTATGCATCATATCTATTTAGAGAGTGACACCAAACCTTCTAGGGAGATGCAACGTCGACTGAAGCCTAATATGAAAGAAGTATTTCGAACCGAGGTTCTTAAGCTGTTAGATGCAGGCATTATCAACCCCATTTCAGACAGTAAGTGGGTCAGCCCCGTTCAGGTTGTTCCCAAGAAATATGGTATTACTGTAGTCCAGAATGAAAATGAGTTAATCCCAACCCGGGTGACCACGGGTTGGCGTGTCTGTATTGACTATAGAAAATTGAACAAGGTCACTAGGAAGGACCACTTTCCCCTTCCCTTCATCGACCAAATGCTAGAGAGATTAGCTGGACGTAGCCATTATTGCTTTTTAGATGGATACTGCGGTTATAATCAGGTTATCATAGCCCCAGAAGACCAAGAGAAAACCACTTTTACCTGTCCCTTTGGTACCTTTGCGTATAGACGCATGCCTTTCGGGCTATGTAATGCCCCTGCGACCTTTCAGCGTTGTATGCTGAGCATTTTTCTGACATGGTAGAACGGTTCTTAGAGGTCTTTATGTATGATTTTTCAGTGTTTGGTTCGTCTTTCGGTGAGTGCTTGCATCATTTATCATTAGTTTTGACTAGGTATAAGGAAAAGAATTTAGTGCTTAATTGGGAGAAATGTCATTTCATGGTTCGTTCAGGAATTGTTCTAGGGAATATCGTATCTTCGAAGGGTATAGAGGTAGATAGAGCCAAACTTGACCTTATTAAAACTTTACAGGTCCCAAAAACCGTAAGAGATATTAGGTCATTCTTAGGGCATGCAGGTTTTTATCGTCGATTCATTAAGGATTTTAGCTTGATTTCTAGACCTCTTTGCAAGTTGCTTGCAAAAGATGTTAAGTTTGTCTTTGATGATGCTTGTTTAGAGTCTTTTGAGAAGCTTAAGACTTTACTCACTACCGCCCCCATAGTCCAGGCACCCAACTGGAACCTACCCTTTGAGATCATGTGTGATGTTTCAGATTATGCAATTGGTGTTGTGCTAGGTCAGCGAGAAAACAAATTACTTCATGTGATTTACTATGCTAGCAAAACTCTGAATGATGCCCAGTTAAACTATACCACTACCGAGAAGGAACTGTTAGCCGTTGTGCTTGCCTTAGATAAGTTTAGACCCTATCTCTTAGGTTCTAAGATCGTAATATATACTGATCATGCTGCTTTGAAATATCTTCTGTCTAAAAAGGATACGAAACCTAGATTGATTAGGTGGATCCTTTTGTTGCAAGAGTTTTCTCCAGACATAAGAGACAAAAAAGGGTGTCGAAAATGTAGTAGCAGACCACTTGTCTAGGATAGTTGTTGATTCCCCTGATGATTACCTTCATATAAGGGATGGCTTTCCTGATGAACAACTGTTCTTTGTTACTCAATTACCTTGGTATGCAAATATAGTGAACTATCTTATTACTGATCGAATTCCCCAACACTGGGGTAAACAAGATTGTTCTAGGTTTTTAGCCGAGGTTAAGCACTTCTTTTGGGATGATCCTTATTTGTTTAAGTATTGTCCAGACCAGATTATTAGGAGATGCATACCTGAGAGTGACCAGTCCAGTATTATTTCCTTTTGTCATGATCATGCTTGTGGGGGTCACTTTAGTGCTAAGAAGACTGCTGCTAAGATATTGCAGTATGGATTCTATTGGCCTTCGTTTTTTAAAGACTCCCATAGTCACTGTGTTACTTGTGAGCGTTGCCAGAAATTAGGAACCATTTCCCGTAGGAACATGATGCCCTTGAACCCGATTCTAATTTTTGAGGTCTTTGATGTGTGAGGTATTGAGTTTATGGGTTCGTTTCCTAATTCTTTTGGTAACTTATACATCCTTGTCGCTATAGACTATGCATCTAAGTGGATTGAGGCGGTTGCATGTAAAACCAATGACCATAGGGTTTTGGTTGAGTTCTTGAAAGATAATATACTTACACGTTTTGGTACACCGCGAGCTATAATTAGTGATAGAGGGTTGCACTTTTGTAATGGACCTTTTAGGCTTTTGATGAAGAAATGTGGTATTACACATAAGGTAGTTACCCCGTATCATCTACAGACTAGTGGTCAAGTAGAGGTTTCCAATAGGGAGATAAAACGTATATTAGAGAAAACAATTAATCCTAATCGGAAAGACTGGTCGTCTAGGCTTATTGATGCCTTATGGGCTTACCGTACTGCGTTTAAGACCCCCATTGGAATGCCACCTTATCGACTTGTGTATGGAAAGGCATGTCACTTACCTGTTGACTTAGAACATAGATCATATTGGGATGTTAAGCAGCTAAATTTTTTAGTCGACAAGGCAGGAGCCCATAGAAAACTCCAGCTCAATGAGTTGGAAGAAATTCGTAGAGATGCATACGATAGTGCTAAGGAGTATAAGAACAAAATGAAACATGTGCATGATAATAATATTTTAAGAAAGTCATTTTCTCCAGGTCAAAAAGTTCTTTTGTATGATACCGTCTTGCATCTTTTCCCTGGGAAGTTACGTTCTCGGTGGACGGGTCCTTTTATTGTTTGCACTGTCTTTCCTCATGGAGATGTTGAGATCGAGACACCGGATGGTAGTAGTTCTTCGAAGGTTAACGGTCAGAGATTGGAACCCTTTTTAGAGCCCTTTCCTACAGGTGATGTTGAGGAGGTCCCTCTGGAGGACCCTGTTTACCCTTGATTGACCATCGAGGCGATTGTATGTTGTATATTAGTTTTTGATTTCTCTCTTCACCCAGGTACTATCTTTCCGACTTCTCTCTTTACTGATTCCTCATGTTACTTTACTTTTTGGTATTGTTCTTTCATTAGAAACATTGAGGATAATGTGAGATTTAAGTTTAGGGGTGGGGAAGAAACTTTTTGTTAGCTTTTAGTTACAATAAATAAACTCCAGAACCTAGAAATTTATGCTTATTAAGGTTGGCACTAACCAATCCAAGTGGATGGGAACATCTTGGTTGTAGGAGTTGAGGAACCAATCTGATTAGATGGAAACATCTAAAGAGTCTATTCATAAAAGCACAGAGCTCAGGTGTTAGAATTTAAAAAAACATGGTAGTTTCGATATCTCGTTGAATCCTAATCCCTTCTGTTTTTATTTCTTAAGTGATTTGGTGGGGCACACGATTCAAGTTGTTACCATTGCTAGGTGAAATAGAGTGATTGAGATACAATACAAAAAAAAAATTGAGACCATCAGACCAACTGGAATAAATTCAATAAAGTCGACCGCTGATGCCCTTGTATATGCCAGTTGTGTTGACCTAGAGTTAGGTTTATCGACCACTGGTCCCCTTGTATATCCCAGTTGTGTTGATATTAGTCATACCGATATCTCAGTCTATTAGGATAGGTTCATCTTGGTGGAGGCCTTCAGACAGATATGGGAAACACCGTTCACTTTAAACCATCATTTTTCTCTACATCCATCTTCTTAATCTTTCCATGTGATTGGTTGACTCCGGTTATGATGTACATAAACTATCTGAGTAGAGCTCTGTCACTTATATATGAATTTTAGTAGGCTTGAGTGCAAACTCGTGTACATCAATTGGAATTTCACATCAGGGTACTTCCTCCTATAATCAATGTTTGTATGCCAACCAAGGAGACTCTTTAGTGCCTTCCAAGGTTATGTGTAGATAGCTAGGGTCTGGAGTAAAGGTTTTGTGAGTACACCTCTGGTAAACCCTCCGGAGACAACACTCCTCCGCTAGGGACACCTAGCGGTTTAACGGCTTGTTGCACGTGCTAAGTGTAGTCATTTTATTTTCTAGATTAGTTTTGCTCGAGGACTAGCAAATAATAAGTTTGGGGGTATTTGATAGACACATTTTTGTGTCTAAGTTGTCCTCAATTTTCTCTATGTTGGTACTCGATTTTGTACTTATTATGGTGTTTTGTATGTTTGTAGGTATTTTTGAGAAATAAACATTTTTGGAAAATTCGGCTCGAAAAACTGCTAAAGGCATCCGGAGGACATTTGTTATACGGACCCCAGATTTGGCTAAGGGGCACCCAAGGTTATGCGTAGCCCAAATTCATCCTCAGCACCCATGACTATGTATATCCCAAATTCATCCTTAGCACCCATCTTCTTCTTTTGAATTTCATTTTGGTGGAAAAATGAAGAACATAACTATGTGATTTTCGATCAAAGTTTGAAGAGTTCTGGGTAGACTAAAGGGATGAAATTTGTTGGGTAGTTGTGATATGTCCCAACAAAACTATCATGAATGATTTGATCGATTAAAATTGGTTGGATTCTCGCGTAGAAGTAAACAAAGCAACACTTTCTCGGGAAGAATATCTCACGGGTTTTTGAGAGTTTGAACATGTTCTGATGACTCGATCAACATTCTGGAACGTGTATTGACCTGTTCAAAGTGTGCTGGCAGAGAATCAACGCGTGAGGAGGTAAAATAGGGAAGAAAATATTCCCAAGAATATTTTTTTCACCGGCGAGTTATGAAGAGATTTCTGGAGTTAATGCAGAGATTGGATGACCCTGTTGAGTATAAAATAGGTGCTCGGGCACCAGAGAGGGGTTACGGAGAGTTTGGGAGATTACAGAGCATCACAGAGTCGAGAAAATCAAGTTGCATAAATCACCATTTCTGCTGCTGTGAAGAACACGAAGAATTTTAGACGCACTGAGACAGTCGTTTATCAACAATGACAACGACAGAGGGGTGAGGGTCGTATGCTACATCATCATTGATAGTTTACATATATCGTTCTCTGTAACAGTTCGGTTTGTAACACTTATAACTGTTACAAACCCGGTTTTTAATAGTTTTTCTCCATTTCATCTTTGTAAACACCCTTTGATCAATAAAAATGAATTTTGAGTGTGTTTCCAACATGATGATGAGCTAATTCTCCCACAACCAAGGAAATGAGGAAGCTATTCACGCATGAATAATTGGTAACTATTTTCTAATTTATAATTCACTCAATCACTGCTTTGCAGAGTTTTAAATTATTTGCATGATTTTCTTAATTACTTGTGATTCAATTTGATAGGTTATACTTTGTTTAGATAATCTATGCTTAGGGAATACAATTAATGTTTGAGAATATTCCTGATTATTTGTGAATTAAGAAATAATGGACTTAGAAGATAATTAGAGTTTTGGATTATTTACTATAACTTATTCATGTGTGATAGTGGAATCAGTGTCTTGGTTATTTTTAATATCTTGAAATCAATTTTGCAATAAGTTTTCTATTTTCAAGTTTTATAAGTCTAAAATCTTTTGCTTTCACAAGTCTCAACGAACCTATTACTACTACAACAACTTGAAGTCACATCAATATTGTGCAGGCTCCATTTAGGGCGAAGACCTGATTTTTGTAAATTGATAAAATTAGGTCAGAAAAAATTGAACTTTGTGAGTCGACACAAAATCAATCAGTTTTTGGCGAATTTTGCACGTTGGTACAAAATCACTAATTTTTGTCTCGGAGAGCAGCGTAGCTTGCACGCTTCCGATTGAGTATCTTCATGCACATCTTAATACCTACACTTCGGAAAATTCATGCTACCCAGCTGAGAGTTAACATCAATTGTCATATCATGTCAATATTAAGAGTTCAGGCGGGGAACGTAGCATAGGATAGATACTCAGCATGCTCCAGCATTAATGAATAATGCATCTAGGCGTTTAAATACTCTTAGGCTCTATACTAGTAAACAATTCATTTAGGAGCTTGAGTTTCAATACAATATGAAGAGAGGCATAGACACTCACCAGATTTTGATATATTCTTCAAATTCCTTGCTGAGTACAGACATATTAAGGTCTACTACTTCTGATGCCGGGCCTGGTAGACATACTTTTACAGTTTTCTCCCTAAACTAAAAACCACCATCAACAAGTTTGTTGAACAAAAGAATTATTTTGAACCTCAAATGCGACAAGTCCTATAAGCATTCAATGCTGGAGTTTGTATTTCGAAATTAGTCAAGTATAAGCTTGAACTCAAAACTAATTTCATGTTATTCATCATATATACTAAAGTCATACGAAAATGTCTCAAAAGATCGAATGGTAGAAATAATAAGTAAATAGATAAAATTCTCATCTTCACATACCTTTGTTGACGAAGTTGTCCCCGATGTATTTGTTTTCTTCGGTTTTCAATCTTCAGGGGTATTCGTTGATTTCTTATACTCAATTATATAAATTTAATCCTAGTCCGAGATTGACTTTAGTAGACAATGAATCAAAAAATTATTCGGTCATCTAACATTGACAACAAAGTTGACATACAAATACTTGTAGGTTCAAACGAGCGAATCTTTAACAACATCTAAATTTAACAACATACTTGACATATCAATGCATGTGGGGTTCAACAAAGCATTCGCTCTATCAATACTTTTGCAAAGAAGCATTGTTAATACCATTCCCATCCTATGGCTTTTTGTATGGTATGTAGAATTTTAGATCGAAAGTTATTAATGGTGACACAATAAATAATGTTTTTCCGGCGAGCGTGGAACTAGGATCGTAGGGTTGGGTTGCCCAAAAGGAAAAATTATCTAAAAGTAGACAACCAGAAGCTAAAATGCCAAAAAAAATCATTTTTTCTTCCATAAAATAGGCTTGAGAATCGGCTAAGATGGGTGGGAAAATACTTACCCATGGTCCCATGCCATAGGCTAGCTCCACTTCTGCATTGCCAATACTAACTGAAGCTAAATAAAATTTAGATCTCAAAATAAGAAAGAAAAAAGAGACCCGAATACAAAATAGTTAGGTCAATGAAGTAAGCTCGAAAAGTAAAAACAAAAAATAGCTTAAAGTGGAATGTGTCTTCTTATGGCTTCTCTTAAAAATAGTCCATGGTTTTATTAACTATATCCCAGAAAGCTTAAGCTAAAACGAAAAATCAAAATTACCAAACGTGTCCTAATTCCTTTACTAATAATCCTACCTCTTCCCTCAAAATCAAAATATAAACCCTAACTTTTCTTTTTAGATCCAAACTAAATAATACTTAAATTTATTTCTAATCTTTCTCTCAGTCTTACAAATTTCCTTGTTATAAACCTTAATTTTTACTTTTCCCCCAAAACATATAAACCCAACTTTTCAATTTTTCTCTAAATTGATGTTATTTTTCCTAAATAGTGATTGCACTAATATCGATTGAGGTTATATATTCTAATTTTCTTTACAAAGTTCTTCGTAATATCAACAAAAAATCGAAATGTAATTAATTAAAATCAATTTTCTAAAATTCCATGAGCATTATTATTAATCTATAAAAAAAAATTAAGATGGTGTTCTTTTTTCTCAACCATGGCTACATTAGATCGAGTATTCTTAACAAGCATTAATTATGCAACATATCATGAAAATTATATAGTTATATTTTTTTAATCTAGGGATTTGATAATTAAATTTGGGCTATATATAAAAATCGTGTATAATTTTATGGGTTATGTTAATAGTTATAAGGATTCGTTTGGTTAGATTAATGACTTATTTTATATGGGTTATGGTTAATAAAAGTGTGGGCTATATCTAAGAGAAGCCATTCTTATTTACCGTCACATTCGAAAGCACGACCGGAAAACATGACATGCTTGTATTGTTTTCACAAAATTGGTCAAAAAGACCAAAAACAAGAATTCCTGGGTGAAATAGATTTCTAGGTTTAGATTCTGTTTATATAGCCAAAAATCAGAAATATACTGTTCAATTAGCCAATTTGGATATTTCACCCAGGAAAAGATGAATAGAAAAAATATTTCTGACTACAGTACCCTTATCGTTTGTACACGATTTTTTTCTGAATTTTTTTCCTCATTTGTTTGTTGATTCAATCTTTCGATCCAATATACACTTTGTTTACTATCAAACTCTTACTTAATCTTTGGTTCAATAGTTAAGCCTGATTTGAATTGATTCTGATGCGTAGCCTGATTTTGTTCGATCTAATCAAATTGATTTTTCCAAATCAGATTTTGTTTGATTTTAAGTTTGGATTGGAAGAAACCAGTTCACGGAAGGACTGCCGCTGCCATAAAGATAGAGATGAATTGGAAGAGAGAAAATGGACCAAGTGTTGCTTGATTAAATGTAAGATATGGTTGTTGATGTGAGCTAATGGGTATTGTGGTTGATGTCGTCAACGGGAGAAGATGAATGAAATTGTTTATCACCGAATGGGTTAGTGATTTGTGAATGGTTGTGTTAGAATTGAATTGCAATAATTTCAGGGAAGGTGTTGTGTTGGGAATAAAAATCAGCATAGAAGCTATCTCACCAATACTAGAGTAACACCCTGCAAGTGTTTGAGAAAATTCTTGAATTAACAGGGTAATTGTAGTTGAGTGCACCATATGTTGCGGCTAATTGGTTTGTGGTGTTTAAACAAATGAAAAGGTTTAGAGCTTGTGTTTGTGGAATATATTTTGACAGCAAAATGGGTTGAGTATGTGAGGTTTTGTTCGAGTTCAAGAAGCAAAACAACATAAACAGTTGCAGCTTCTCGACTACACCATAACTATGGTTCGATGGTTGTGTATGAAGTGCATTTAGAAATCGCGAGAGACTTTTTTTTGAAGTTTATGAGTATATTAATTTGTATGTGCAACTTTTGTTTATTTTGACACATTCAGAAAAGTGTATCTTAATGACTTTTGTTAGTTTCTTAAATATAGATGTCTTTCAATTTTCTGGTAAAAGCTTGAATGAATTCATGGTATAAGAAAGATTAAACTTGGATGAAACCAGTTTCATCCTGTATATTTTGAAAAAAATAGATTTTTTGGCCAGGGTGAAACTGATTTCATCCTGCATATTCTGAAAAAGAAAAACATATTCATCCTGCAGAAACTCACAAAAACATGATTTTTCCAGGATGAAACCAGTTTCATCATGTACATTCTGCAAAAAAAAAAAACTGCTAGGATGTACCTGGTTTCATCCTGTATATTCTAAGACAAGATTACTAAAATTACTGACGACTCATAGTACAGTCTAGTTTAAGTAAAAACATTTCATATTTAATTGACTTGCAATTAAGATATATGCATTCATATATATCCATGCAAAAAAAGTTTTATAAACAAAAAAGTTAAGCTTAAACTACATCAAGATTACTAAAATTCATTGTTTTCAAACTAAAACACATGTTGAAACTTTTATCTGAGCTGCTTCCATGCACATTTCCATATATACATCCTAGCATTCATCAATACCATTGCATACATTTCAAGCAACGCCAGCTCTGCCACAATCAACTGTGCTTTATACAACCCATAGGCATTCCATATCAAACTCACTTTCCTACATAGCACCATGTCCTGCAGCTCTGCAACTCATACTTTTTGCATCATTATCTCATTGAACAACTACTTGCGATCTCAGCTGCAACTTCTCTCATACCATGTCCTGCAGCTTTCCAACCTTGCCATCACCTACTACAACAACATATCCATTTCTATCCTCATAAAAAACCTAAAAAAATATATTTGGTTAAAAACAAGTACTCACACATTAAATCGCAAAATAATATTTAGTCAAAAACATGCACTCACATATTAAACCTGGATGAAACCAATTTCATCCTAGTCAAAACGTGCTGAAACAATATGCACCACAAATTATACCTAAACGTTAAACCTAGGTGGAACCAGTTTCATCCAAAGCGAATTCAATCAATTTCAAAATAGATTTTACATAGCTTAAACCTAGATGGAACCAGTTTCATCTAACCAAATTCAATCAAATAAAATAGGATGAAACCAAGTTCATCCCAGTTTAAGACTAGATGAAATCGTATCCACCCCAATTGAATACATGATAAACCAATTTCCAGTACCAATCAAGATAAACATATAAACATTTGTTAAAACAAGTGTGAGTACTTATAATTAAAAAGGTGCAATACGAAATCTAATAAACTATCTTGAATGTAATCAAAGATAATTAGAGTCTGAAGCTTACCAATTTGAGCATATATTTCAATTAACACAAAATCCTAATTTTCTCAAATTGTGAATTTGAGAAATTTTAATTAGGGCATCAGAAATTTCTTTATGGACGGCGGTGTTGGATAAACACGATGTTGTCAACGGTGTTGGTGTTTTCTGGTAGTAGAGATGGTGGTGGTGGTGGTGTCGATGTTGGTGGTGGAGAAAGTTTACATCTGTCGATGGTGATATTGGTGTTTCTGGTAGCGGGGATAGGATTAATGGCGTTGATAGCGGAGGTGAAAGAATATTATGTTGTTGATGGTGGTGCTGGTGGGATGGTAGAGGAAGATGGCGATAGAGAAGAAGAGCATCCCAAATAAAAATGAGATCGATATTATCTAGAGAGGGAGAAGAAAGGTAAGGATAATTTAGTCTCTCCCCATTAAAAGATTCCTTTGGTCATTTGACCCAGGTCAAATTTCTACCCATCCATTTGACCCAAAAAAATACCTTTTTGGCTATATAGCCCATTTTCTGTATTATTTTTACGATCATCCGATTGCAGGTTTGTTTGTATTCACCAAAGCACAAGACATTTGGCCTTTGAAGTTAACAAAGGGCAAGGATTTGATTCAATTCAAAAGAATATTCTCTTGTAATTTGATACTTTGGCCCGTTTTTCTTTTTTGCTTTTAAACCACTGCTTGTTTTTCATATTTTCTATCAATATAAACTAAAATATTAAAACAAATTCCATGTTTCTTTGATGAGCTCTTCTTTTATCGACTTTATAGACAAAATGGTGATTTTTGAAGTTGGAATGTGAGGTGAAAGTAGTAACACCTCCTCTTAAAGGCAAAGAATGAAGAAAAGCAAGAGAAAGCCAGAAGTTATGGGATTCTAGATCTCTAGTGTTTTTTGTTTCCCTTGTCGGCAAGAGGAGTACGAGGTTCGCGTATAAGAGATACTTGGCCACACTGATACTAGGATTGATCATCAAACATTCATACAAGAAAATTGTAGCCTATGATGAACACAAGATACCCCCAAGAAGATGAAATGCCATTGTACCATAGGATGGTAAAGTAATTTGATATTGGAGTGGCATTTCAAAATTTTAAATTAGTAACTTATTGGATCTTAATTAGGACTAGGAGCATAGAGATAAGATATCGACCTGTTTAAGGAAACTCTAACATAATCCAACTTGTAAAACAATAATCAAATTTAGTAATGATTCATGTTGTTTGTTTGATTCTATCAAATGAGTCCAATTGCCATTAATCAAACTTTTTTTTTTCTAAGAAAAGGAAGATGCTGACATATAACCATTGTTTAAATCTCAAATGGTTTAGCAGCTAAACACATACCGACATGATTAAATATAGTTAATTAAACGACATAATCATATATTGGTTCATATTTAGGATGTATACCGCCTAATTTAGTCTCGATTAAGGTTATACAGAAAGGTTAAGCATTAAACAATCTTTAACAATCCATAAATATGCATATACACAAGTGGTACAAGAATGTCATTTTGCTTTGGTCCATGCTCAACTGCTCAGATCCCAGTGTCGACATAGAATTAGAATTTTAGTAGTGATAGTGGGAATCGAGCATCTCTCGTGTTAGCGTGTGTTGCTTGTCATGCATGGCCCATGCAACGAAACGGCAAATGCTTCTTTCTTTCTTCCTTTTTTTGCCCCGGAAGACTGACTGCTCGGTAGAGAGGTCGGAAGTGTTGTTTATTCCTAGTGGTGGATTATGGTGGGAAATGTGGGCAACGTTAGATCGGGTGGCAACCATGCGCGGCTGGTCGTAATCCGGGAAGATTGCTCTTGGTTCATTTAATTACAACGATGTTTCCGACTGCTACGAGATCAAGATTAATAGAAGTGGTTGAGCATCTTATGGTGTACTTCTAAAAAAAATATGCTAGCAGCAACTAGAGCAAAGAAAGCGTCTTGACTCATTTTTTGTTCCAACCTTGGGCCTACGAAACTTATTTGTACAAGTCCAGAGCAACATGAGCTTTCTCGCTCAAAATCAGAAAATACGAGCTTTTTGTGCAAGTCCAAGTGTCACCAAACCAGGAGACTTGCAGGCAAAGATGCAAGTCCAAGAGACGCTAGACCAGGGATTTGCAGGCAAAGGTGCAATTCTAAAAGATGCTGAAACGGGAGTTTGTAGAGAAGAATGTAAATCTAACGCTGCATTAGGGCACTTGCAGGAGAGATGCAAGTACAGTAAAGGAGGCATCGCAACCGGAGGCGCTGACAAACAAACATGACAACAGCCTAGAGTTAATCCATTGCCAGGCCTAGAGTTAATCATAGCTATGCCTTGCAAAAAGTACGGACAGTGGGATCCTCTCGAAAAAGATGTCTTCAAAACATTGATTTTGCAGGAACACACTCCGTGGAACAAGATGTGAATTTACAAAGGCAATAGATGCAGAAGAGGTGTCTGCTTTGGAAACTATTCTATGGGCTAAAGCCGAAGGAATCACGCGACTGGATAGCGGATTGCAAAAATGTGATAGCTGCCATTAGCGGTTCAATGGGAAGGATCTAATGGACTTGCTTGCAAGGTTTCAGTGATTGGACTTGTTCTTTTGTAATGAGATCAGCGAACCATACTGCTGTATGCTAGGATAAACTCAACAACGAGTGCTTGGCTAAGCTCTCCTCCAGATTTCATCACTGGATTTTTGGAGGATAACGACAATATGAACTTCACTGATTTCGTTAATTAATCTTTTACCTACCGAGAAAAAAGAAAAGTTGGCTCTACTTCTTCCACCTCTTCATAGATCTAACACATCATGCATTGACACTAGAGCTTGAAAATCAAACCATCTTGCCGTTGTTGGGCTGGAGCAAGAAAGTTTGAAGGCCCTAATACTTAGGCTGTTGATCTCACTGCTCTTTAATCAGGTTTTTTCAAATTCAAACAGTTGTCTGCTGCTTCGTTAAACAATCCTTGGACCTGCCTCAATTCTGTTTCTGCAATCACAAATGTAGTTATCGACATCAATATACATCACAAAAGGTGAATCTAGAAACACAGCATAATAACGAAAATTTGTAGAGAACAAAATGTACAAACTGCCCATAAACTTTACAAATTACCTGCAGCCTCTAGCTGATTTTGGAGTTCTTGTCCAACTTCTTCATTTTCTGCCTGGATTTCAAGTTTGGGAAAGAGGGTCAGAAAAGTAACTATGTACGGAGTACCCAATATTCATGTGTAATTGAGCTTCAAGTGATACCTGAAGTTCAGCTATACGTTTTAATTGAGCTTCCTCATCTCCTTCTGACACTGGAAGTGCCGAAACCAATACGTCGAACTGCAGATGATAACCAGCAGTATGGTAAACATAGTAAGAAAAAATGCACAATCAGCTTAAACATCAACATAAAATGACGAATTCAGACATCAAAACAATAAAGTTCGCAAAAGAAAAGAAAGAACTACATATCTCAGAACTGATAATTGAAACTTTGTAAATCAACCATGCTTCTGGATGATTACTCCTTGGAAAGTAAGCGAGTGCTGCTACTATTGTACACAAGACCGGATGCTAGGTCAAGTGCACAAATGATGAGATTGGAACATTTCTGATTGACAATCTCACCTAGGAGATCTTACTAAAAGATATAAACAATTTCTAGTAATGCCCCCCCTCGTCAAATATTCTAAAAATTCTTATTTCTACCAATATGCATCGAATTTTCCCTTTTAAATTGTGATACTTATCAGTTTACTTGAGTTCAAGGATGACAAAATTTGAAGGCAATCCATATTCCACAGAAACAGACATGCAAGACGTTTTTCTGGTCAAATATTATTGTCAGTGTAACTAGATGTATCTCGAGAAGTAATTCAACTATAACCGAAACAATACAACCAAACTACTCAGTCATCCAATCACACCATCAGTGTAACAAATGCATGCGTATTCACAAGGGTTCTCGCGTTTCTCTTTTTTGCTTTACTATACCTGCTTTGCAGCCTTAACCAGAGCAGCACTCATGAGCTTGGGTTGTTCTGCAATATCAGCTGGGGTTTCCGTAGTAGTGTTAGCAGGAGGCTCTGGATAATTTGGGGAAAGTCTCACTGGTGGCGCATCTCTTTGAAGTGTTCCAAAAGTATTGAAAGCTAGGGATGCAATAGTATTCGCTTGTTCTTGTAGCTGAGATATGATATCCATCCTAACAAATTGTCGCCAAAATCCTGAAAATGATTAATAAATACATAAGAAGAACAAAATGTATGTACATATCAACAACATTGGACTCAATATCGGTTCGTTAAAGCCACTACTGGTTTAAAATTGTAAAGTGCACAAACAAATGAAATAAAATTGATAGTTCCGTAGGGTTGTTTCAACTATTCACTCGTTTTTGTAATTCTTAACCACTTCTGAAATTGATCAAGCATTTTTAATCCTACCAAGGAGGTTATCAATTGGGAATACCATGGCAACTAGAAATTCAGCTCTACCCCGTTATACGTCCTTCTATATTATGATCTAAGGACTAAGACATATAGTCATGGCCACAAAAAACAGTAAGTCCAACATCTCAAAATCATATTAACAAACAGTTTGGACTAGCTTGTAGTTCTGCCATCTATTGGCTGAGGTTTTCCACTAAATGAGACACTTCTCTATGTCTTGACTACATAGGCTTTCCATTTGATGTAGCTGCTAATTTGCAACAGCAAGTCCTCAACATAAAACCAGAATAACAAATTTAGGGCAACTGCATACAAATAAAGTACAAGAAGAGATAGATACTGGCATAAATGTACCAAACAGATCTATTTTTTGCAACACAGCGTTTACTTTAAATAACCCATTTTATTTTCAGATCCAACTGTCATAAAGGCATCGAAATCGTGAACCCTGAAGTGACTCGTTTTTCAAATTTAAGAATCAATCGTACGTTCAAACGTGAATCGGGGATTCATAGTCAATTTTTTTATTATCAAGTAGCGAAATTTTTTTTACATATAAGTGTAAGGACTCATGGAAATAAACTCACAAAACAAATGTAGGTTTTTTATGAATTTATGTTTAGCTATCCCAAAGTTATGCTTGTTGTCCCAAACAAACCCCAAAAGTATATGTTCATGTGTTCAAGCATACAAATATTAAGCAATTACTACACATATTCATCTGGCAAACAATCACCATCTCCCATTATTAAAAAGAAAAGTCCAAATCTCCGCAGATTTCATCAAAAACTTGTCAAGCATTAATTAAACTACTTCACAAACAAACTTTTTTCTCTCACACATTTTGTCAAACACTTGTCTAGTATCACTTAAACTACTATATTTTGCATACATACTAACAAGTTTAGTCTCAAACACACGTTTTTACTTCAACAACCAAACCCAAATGCAGTAAAATCAGTGGCATAACAAGATTTGAATAAGGAAATACAACTACTATAGTCTAAACATGTATTGGGTTTTACCTTAAACTCTTTCTTGGTTACAGAATGTAAAACAATTACAGCTTCTCTATGTTTCTTCTTTTGCATAGACTGTTCATAGCTAAATCTGTGATTTTTCGGGTTGATTTTCCATCAACTTTAAGCTTCTTTTTGGAATGGGTTTAACTGAATTTGAAGTGGGTATTGCTGCCTTACAGGAATTGAAGAGAAAACAGCGAGACTTGAAGATGTTTTTAAATCCCTTGTAGGATTTTAGATATTTTGATGTTCCCCCAGTACACGAGAATGGATTTATTAAAAAGAATTTAGAGCTTTCAGCAGACGTACTCTGTATTAGGCAGACCTTAAACTTACAGAAACTTAACACCAATGTGTCAGTGCGTCGCACATTAGAAACAACATCAATACACAGCAAGAAACATGGGCAGCATATACAAAAAGAACAAGTAAATGGACAGATATACGCAAATCCAACTACACCAGAAACCCCGTGATATACACATATTATAGACACAAGCAAACATACCAACTTTTGCTCAAACTCCAAGCCGTAAGCTCTTCCCAAGCTTACTGCCTCAACTCCGCTCAAAATCTGTGAAAAACAAAACCAAACAGTGTGAGCCACAACCCAATAGAGGTTGTAAGTGTAACAAAAATAATATACCAGAGAAAAGTGATCAATAAAGAATTTAAACTAAAGAGTTGAGCATGTCCAAAATCAGAAACACATAAAGCTTGAGAGTTCCACATTCATTCAAAAGATTGTAAAAGAAATACGAGTGAACATGCTTGATTACGACAAACACGGGGGAACTCCATGGCAAAAGCGAAACTCTGAGATGAAACGTCGTCAACCCAAGCATAAGCACTACTACAACAATATGGAAATCCGAAATTCATGCATCTAACTATAAAGAAATGGAACTCAACTGTCCAGAGAAAAACATGGTCATACAAAACTTAGAGCAAGAGATGGAACTAAGAAAAATGTATAAAATTCCATTTTGAACAACACTTATCGTATAACTTGAGGGAGGCACCCTAAATTAGATACACAAGTTCAAGTAGGAAAACAGCAATACAATTAACAGTTTTGGGATAGAATTGATTAGCTAAAGATGTCAACACCATATAAAAATAGAATTGTTTCAAGTCTGACATAAAAATGGCAAAGCCTTGCAGTTGTACGAATCTGAAAATTCCACCAAAACGGGTCAGTCCTAATTGCCGAGAGAATTTTCAGTGAACTAACATGACAAACACCTATAAGTTGATATAAGTGAATCAAGGAACTATTAAAGTGCCCATTCCTTCCTTTTTGCGAAAGTGTGTGCTAGATTCAAACTAGAAAACAAATGCTCCAGGATACAGCACAAGAGAGTTAAAACAGCATTTCCCTATTCTCATCTTGTCATTTTAACAAACAGTTGGCAGGTTAGTTCAGAATTCAATACGAGACTCGGGTATTGATGGAGATAAAAACTTGGATGGTTGCATAGACTTTTTATACCTTCGTAAAACAATTTATGACATTCAAAATTATCGACAGTTCGCATGCAAGGATTAAACACCAGAAAGCATAGGGTTTAAACCGAATATCAAAACCAGCAGAGATAATTTGAAACAATTTCATGAAATAAAGTTTGAATTTACATAGATCTCAAATACCCATTTGCTAATTCGTATGAATGGTCATAAACATGGAGGAATTAAGCATGTTCAGTAGATTAATATGAAGAAAACATCAAATAAGAAATTGAGAGAAAACCCCTTACCTAGTGGAATCCAATTATGTCTCCAAAATCATAGAGTCGATTTGCTTAAATAAAAGAAAAGTTCCTCTTGCTCAGGATGGTGGTGAAGCAAAAATATAAAAGGGGAAAGAAGAAGATGGTGGCAGAGCAAAGAAAACTGAGGAGTTGATCTCCTGTTAACGCTGGTTTTGAACCCTGTAGCTAATCAAGCGCTCTATATTTATCTGAAAACACCCGTGCTGAGATTTGGGCACTCACCACGACTATATGCATCCGATACTCATCCGTTAATAGTTAATACCTTCCAACATTGCGGATGGGGGTGCTGGATTACCAGGGAGAGTAACAAAACAAATATGAGACAGAGGACTTTCATTTTTATGGTATGTGTTTTTATACCCTCTCCAGTAATCCGGCACTCCAATTAGCAGCCATGCCCTAATACTAACGTGAACAAACTTTAAATTGGTTGTGAGTGGAAAAACATGAACATGCCTAATATATGACTGGGCCTCCAACCATGTACAGTAAGATAACTAGTTCATCTGTTATTGAACTTTACATTTACATTTCTTCGGGCGATGAATTTCATTCATTTATATAAATGAATAGTTAGGAATTAAGAGAATAATATGAATAACCTGAGTATCTAATTTATTTTTAAATGCTTTTTAGAAATTCTAATTTTATAGCTCAAGGGTAAGTACGAAAGACATTGGAGTAAACTAGTGATGTATTAACAATTATTAAATCTGTTTTCTTGAAAGAGAAATGTTGAATTAAAATTGAAAAGAACATCTTATATCTTAGCTCTACAGAAAATATTGTCAAGCGTGTAGAAATCAAGAATCTATGGAATCAAAGAAGCAATAATACCTCACCAGGATCAAACAATTTGGGTTTAAGAAGGATTTATCTTTACAAAATTTAGTTGTTCCAAATAAGATTCGTTTATGAATTTGTACTAAAGATAAATTTACGTGGTCTAGTCTAACCAAATATGTCAATTTCTTAATTCCTAGTGTAGTCTAATCGATTGTGAAAATCAGCCAACAATTTTAAACAAATTTGCTTAACAATTTAAACGCGGATTGCTTTGTATTCCTCATGCATTGCTTTATTTTTATTTTGAAGAAAACACATTATCGATGAACCAATCACCACATTTATACTCTTTATCTTTTTCATTTCAATAATCATCCATGTGGAAACTATTGATATCCCAAATTCTTGATCCGACCAGCATTGTGCAATCCAAGTGCTTCTAACCCGATTGGATTGTGTTACGGCTCAAAGCCAAACAAAATTTTAGTGGTGTTACATACTCAGATTGAACGCCAAATCAAAATGGGTGATCCTTGGATATGAAAAGGAATTCTGAAAGGGATTGATAATATTTAGAAGAACAATACGTGGAAGATTGAAATGATTACCATAATAATATCCGGTAAGATAACTGAATTAATGATTTTTAATAACTCTATCTAATAAAACTCATAGATTCCCAACTAATGTTACTTTGGTGAAGTACCTTATCTTTGATAATGAAAATTGGAATATTAACAAGTTGGATAATTGGTTCAATCATAAGGAGATGATAGCTATTAGAAACACCAATCTAAATGCCGAGGAGGAAGATCATAATATCTGGAAGTTAACTAGTAAGGAAAGTCTCACGGTTAAGTCTCCACACTAGGAAAAAACGGATAACATGTACAATAATTATACTCAAACTACGTACACTATTGGAATAAAAATAAGGAAAGTGGATACTTCCCATGGCATTAAACTTTTTCTATACAGATGTGCTCATGGAATTCTCCCAATAAATGCTAAGACTGCTAGCAATCTTCACTACATTGATCCTATATGCAAGTCTTGTAATCGTCGGGAGAAAACTAAGACACACCTTCTTATTGACTCGCCCTTTGCCATCTGTTTGGAAGAGATTATTTAGTAGCAACAACGCTGAACTTGGAACCAATATAAACTTCATGGATTAATTTAACTCTTGGTTTGGTGAAAATCCTGATAGAAGGCACGAGATATAACAACATACGCCCTTGCTTATTGGTTTATCTGGAAAGTCAGATATGATTATATTTCAAAAAATTGAACTTGGTGCCAATTTGATTTACAAAAACACTAAACAACATCTTTGTTCATATAATATAGCTAACGATAACCTGAGACACATCCTAAATAATCCTTATTATTAAATAAATGACATAACTCAAAAGGAGTAGTACCCCGCAAATGCTTGCTCTCCATGGATAGTCACTAAAATCCCCTAGTTTTTCATTAAGTATAGGGTTATTTTGCGTTTCCTCCCCTCCAAAGATGACTAATTAGAGTTTCCTCCCCAAATAGATCAAAATTAGTGTTTCCTCCCATCATTACATTTTCCATCCAACTTTCAGTTAGCTGAGTCAGCAGGAGTATATACGTGGCAAAAGATATACGCGTGTCAAATAAAATTCCTTAAATACCCTCATCTTCTCCGATGAAATAAACCATTCCATTTCTCCCTTTAGCAGCAACCAACATCACTTCAAACCCATCGAACTACCATCAACAGTTCTCAAGTCTCCTTCATGAATCATTCCCTTCAATTCTTCAACAAAATTACAGAACCCTAGTTTCAATTTTTTCTCACATACAACTTCAAATCTCATCAAAACTACCATCATCCCGGTGACAAAATCAGAGGCAACGTCAAGAACCCTAACCAACAGAAAACTCAATCTCAGCAACCCATTTCAGTCTCCTCCTCTCATTATCAACGGCTACCAACAGAATATATCAATTCTTCACTATCTTCAATGGTAGAATCAATAGTTTCTTTCTCCAATTTGTCGCTGGTTTCACATCTCAAAACACGACCCCAACACTAACTCACTGCCTATTCTTCTACTTAAACCCTTGAAACGACCACCGAACCTGTCTTTGATTGTTACATGAAGTTGCAGATAAAAAATTAGAGTTTGGTGCTGAGATTGATTTGGGTATCTGGGTTTGATGGTTCTGTTTAGGGTTTGAGTCCAATTGGATATCCAGAGATTGAATTTGGTGTATTTGATGGTTGATGTTGGTCGTTTTTGTTGAGGATTTGAATATTGATTGAAGCCATGACAAATGGGTTTTACTCGGATTGAGGATTCATCGAAATTGTTCCGAGTAGATATGAAATGGCTTGATAGGTGAAGATGAATTGTTGGAATTTGGAGTTTGGGTTTCGATTCAAATGGTTCTTTTTTGCAACCCTTCTTTGATTTCCCCATTTAAATGACGACCACTAATCAAAAAGTTTGATTATCCATTGTTTTTTTGGTTCATGATGAAGATCCCGTCAGCTTGAAGCATTTTTATCAAGTCAGGGTAGTTCGGACATTTTTATATAAATGTTTTTGTGTATGCCACACGTGCACTGCTGTTGAGTCAGCTAACTAGGCAATGGAGGAATAGCTAACGATGGGAGGAGACACTAATTTTGATCTATTTTGGGAGAAAACGCTAATTAGCCATCTTTGGAGGGGAGGAAACGCAAAATATCCTTTAAGTATATAAATTTACTTTCACATAAGAAAAAAGGAGTCTTTTATCTACAAAATAGCCAACAACATAGATTCACAAAACGCCTATATGAAACTAGAGCTCACCTGATGAATAAAGCTATAAATTATCATCCGAGATTTTTGGTCCTTCAAAAGCAAGCTTTGTTGTTGTAGAATACCTAACGGAGTTCTTGAAGAAGGAGGGCCAATTGTATTTGGAACCTGTAATTTTAGAATTTAAAGCCCCGCCATCTCCAGGGGGACAAGATGAAGTTCCCAATTGTGAAAAATCATCCGACCTAAAATTAAAACCAGCAAATGAATTTAAAGTGTTTCGTCTCCGATTATTGCTTAGAGAAAGAAAGAATTAAAAGATATGCAACGCCTCTGACTATGGTGAAGACGAACAACTTTTTGCCTTAATAAAGTTAAGTATTTATGCCTTGCCACGACATTGGGGAGAAAACCAGGATACTATCACCATATAACAACTTTTAATTATGGATGAGACGATTTATGAATAAACATACACTTATTTTGATATAACATTTTTTTTCCTTTTTTTTTATAAACCATGTAAAGAAACAATACCAGAATCGTTATCGTCACCCTCTACTAAGGTATATTGTTTTAGAATTGTTGTGACTTGTTTTGGTTGTCTTAGAGCGTCCACAATCGTGCGACCATATTAAAGACTAAAACTAAACTAAAAACTAAAAAAAAATTGGTTTAGTTTGTGGTTGCACGCTACAGTGTTGGAGTAAAATTTGGTCAAGCAAAAATTTAATGTGCGCCTGAATCCGAGCGTAACTTTAATGTACGCCTGACACACGGGCGTTGTCTACACTAGCATTTCATTTGGGCATACATAACAATAACACATGTTATGGGGCGGAGATGTAATTTTACGCTTCTCATTAGGCGGATGATGCCTAAACGTACGCGCGAGTAACATGTGTAACTTCTATCAACGCCTAATGGCGCGTAGTATTTATGTCTTCCTGTATGATAGTTGATATATATGTGGGGCGTTTAATAAATCATTCGCCCCATGTGGGGCGGAGATTCTATGTGTACCCATTGGGACGGATCTTTAATGTACGCGCGTCCAGGACGAACATTCATTTTACGTCTGACCGCGGAACGAAATAAATATTTACGTCCCGCTTCAAACGTAGATACAATCTCTGCTTAATACGAGACACTCTTTTATTTTCCTCCCTATTAAATTTAATTTTATTCCAGTTTTTCGCCCAAATTTACTCCAAAGAGAAAGCAGACCAGATTTAGTTTTATTCTTGCCTGATTGAAATTTCGACCACATTTGATTTTACTCCACCTTTTACTCGTACAATGTGGAGGCTCTTAGAACTATCTCCTAACTTAACCTTTTTCTCACTTGCCGCCAATCAAATATCCCGTTACCTTAACGCGCCATTTCTACTCGGACCTCATTTAATGTTAACTTCTGTCCTTTTCAGTCGTAATAAATGTTAACTTAAATTTTTTGAAAATCCTAAAATCACACTTAAAAGAGGGAAAAACGAAAGAAAACAAAGAATTTCCAGAGAATAATAAGCCAAGTACCGAGAGAAAAAACTAGGGTTTTACCGAGAAGATTTCTGTACAGTTAACTATGGCGATTCACGATGAAGTAGTTGTTGAAGCATCAAAAGAAATGGAATTAGTTGATCCTCCATTGATTCTATCATCATCTCCAGTTTTTAAACGAGGATTAAAGCATTTTAAGAAAAATTTAAATGAAATTTGTAAGGGTTTCAATGGGCCGATTAGGAAGATTGAGAAGAAAAGTGGTGATACGGTTGTGGAAGAAGATGAGAGTGGTGATTCTGACATGGATATGGACGATGATGAAGAGATTGGTGGTAGTTCAGATGAGGATGATGACGAGGAGGAGGAGGACGGTGAAGATCACGATGAGGTAAAAATTCAATTGGCAAGGATTTTAGTGTTTTGATTTTTGTAATGTTTATGTTATTTTAACCTAAACCCTAAATCCTAACCTGGTAATATGATTAATTGAATATCCCCTGCTGAAATAGGAATTGATTTGAGGTGGTAGAATTATTTTGAGTCTAGGCAGGAAGTTAGAATGCTTTGTGATTGTTCAATTCAGAAATTCCGCTTTAAAGTTTCCATTATGGTGTTTTGTTTGTTTAATATGCATTCTTTTGTTCTCCTTTGTAGCTTGGAGAGTTCAGGGTTGAGGACAATGCAGTCGATGATGAGATGGGAATTGCGAGGTCCTTCTATTCTACTAATTTTTATTACTGATTATTAGAATTTTCAATCTCAACCTTAATAGAAAGCCACTTATTCTTTTTGATCAGGCACTAAGTGTTTGACCTTGTTTACAAGAACATAGACATTAGTAAAATCAGGTTATTGTGGTGAGTAGTTGGATTGTGGGGAAGGAGATTCTGAATACCGTTTTAACTGGGATTATATTGTGGGAAATGGTAATCTCACAGGACTTGTGCTGGCGTGGAAGCTGCTTCATCCGAGGGCTTGCCAGCCCGCCTTCCTACATTTCACACAAGGTACACAGTGACCAGATATATACAAGTTACAACTAATTGCTATATGTAATCATGTTGCTATATGGTAATCAGGTTACTTTTGGTGAATTGTAAACAGTACTCTAGGACGATGGTATGCTGTGATTTCATATGATGCATGTGTTCGGCTTTGCCTTCGTTCCCTGGCCAGGGGTTGCACAGAAGCACCTGTCTTCTTAGACAAGGAATGTAGACTCTTGCGTAGAGCATTCGGGTAAGTCCAGTCTATTTTGTGATCTTGCACTTACTGAAGCTATTTACATGGTCGTTTATGCAAGCTCTATGGCAGAGGTGACAGGTGTGACGAACCGTACTCTTTTGTTTTTGTTTTATAGCTTGCAACATGTGCTGTTACAACCAGAAGGAGAATTATTGTCTATAAGGTCATCCATTCCTATTATTAAGGGATCATCCCCTAAAACTAAGAAACCTATTGGCAGGGTTGATGTGCAAGGTACCGCATTGCATCTTACTGTATCAATGTTTCCGAGGAATCTTAGGTTTTCATAACTTGTTGCTCATTTTGCAGTTCATAAATTGAAAATGGATTTGGATTCACCAAACGGATGCAGTTTTTCATCCCTTCATCCTTCAAAGATAAAAACGGGAGCGCTTCGATGTTGCTTGTCCAATCTACGGTCGACATCTTCTTCTGGAGTAAGACAGGGTATTTTATCACTTGAAACACTAATTTATGAGAACTTTATCCTAATCATAAAGGGCCAAGTAGTTGGGTTACATATAATGGACTGACAATAGCCTCTATGCAACTTGTTTTGTATTTTGGCTCTAGCTTGGTATATGATGTTTTAAGTAAGTATAAGTAATTTGGTAATTGTTACTAGAGACATACACATGCATCTTAAGATCAAAAAGTTCAAATGATGACGAGCCAGTTTGTATGCAACCGGGTTCAGGCGAAACCCATTTATTGTATGTATCAATTTGCTATTTTTCTATAGCCCTTTCTCCAGTAATACTCCAGGCTAGTGAAATTATGCTCAAAAAATTTACTATTTTCTCTCTTTGCGGCAATACAGTTTTTCAGGCTGTATTCTCATCCTTCAGTTTCTTCATCCTGACAAAGACCTTTAAGTCTTCCCTAGGTTGCTGCTAAAAAGAGATCAAGGAGGCACTTGGCTGAGACGGACGAGTTCGTAACCAGCAATGGTGAAGGAACATTGATGGACGTTGTTACTCTTTCTTCTCGTACCAGAAGATGAAATCTCTGTGTTCAAACTTTAGAAATGAAATTTTTACTGATATAGAAATCCACAATCAGCATCTCCTTCCTAAGTAATGACATATGGGGTTCTAGCCTTTTTCTTCTTTCCTCTAAAGCCTTGCACGATCTCCTGGAGTTATGCTAGTGATTTAATGTAGCAGTGTTGGTTTTAGTAAGATTTTTACATTTAATATTTACTTCAAACTTTTCATTGATGCTATCACTTTTTTGCAGCTGTATTGACCTTCCAGATATTATTTCATCCATATACAGTATGGAGCTTTGCACTAGATTGCGTGCATTCCTTGTTGAATGTCACCCTGCAAGTCCCTCATCTCCTGTATCAGAACTTGTTATTGCAACTGCTGAGTTTCAGAAGGATCTCATTAGCTGGAATATTAGGTAGGTCGATCTATGATTCATACTCTACTTGGTTAATAATGCGTAGCAATCGTAGCTTATCTATCTTTCAATCATTTCCAGTCATGGCAAAGGAGGTGTCAATGCAAAAGAATTGTTCCACCCATACATCATCTCGTGGATCCAACATAAAAGTCTGTCCCTGCTTGATGCCTGCAAATTGGGGGTCAGAACACAGCATTTTACAGTTCCGTTTGTGGATTATATGTATGACCGGCTCAAGGAGACGTTAAGTGAATACGAATTATATTTGTTAGGTATATGTACAGTAAGAATGTATATGAGGAATTGGTCATTTTGGACCGATCTTAGAGTTCTACTGTTTCAGTTTTATAATTTGTATGGTGCATCTGTTAAAGGCCATTGCGGATGCTGGAAAAGCCCTGGTAGTAGCTTTGGAAAAGCAGTATGAACATGTTTTATCACCTTTTAAAGAGACCTTGGCGCATAAGTTTGGCCTCAAACATGTTGAGAAGCTTGCCCGATCTGCATGCATCTACGAAGTCCCTGAAGAGGTAGCTTTTTTTCTTCTTAGATTATACTATGTATGTTCTTTCTTATGATCTCCAGCCTTGACATACTTTCTTTGCTTTGCAGTTGGGAGTTTTTATGAATTCAATAAAGAGAATGATAGATATGCTGCTTCCCGGAATTGAAACCCGGCTGCAGTTATGGAGTTCTTGTATTCCTAGTGGGTGTAGTACAGTTCCGGGGGAGCTTCTAAGGGAAATTATGGTAATGCTAAGATCCAAGCTCAGGAGTTACCTGCAGGCCATTGTTGAGAAGCTCGTAGACAATGTGAGTCCACTGTACTGTATTTCAGGTAACACTCCTGTACTCGATACAATTATGTTCCTTGTAAGCTAGGTTAATTGTTGTGGTTCTAAGATCAACAAATCTCTTTTCTGATTGTATGAACAGACAAAGGTCCAGAACTTGACAAAGCTAAAGAAGATCCTCCAGGAATTTAAAGAAACAGCGAAAGAATCAGATGTTCAAAGTAGACTTCAGCCCTTGAAGGACCAGCTCACTAAGACCATAGTTCATCTTCATAGTATCTTTGATACTCGTCTATTTTTAGACATGTGCCAAACATATTGGGACCGGATGGGACAAGTTAGTTACTCTTTATTCCTTCCTAATTCACATTGTAGTCTCCATTATCTTTCTATCACTAAATTGGGTTTTGCTATTTTGTTGCAGGATATCTTAAGTTTCCTGGACAACAATAAAGAGAACAGAGCCTGCTATAAAGGCACACGAATTGTAGTTTCGGTGGGTGGCAGTTTTTTTTTTTGTAATTTTTATCATTAGTCTGAAATCCAAGCTTATTTCCCATGTGATGATACTGGTTCCTTACTCTTCCTGGTGTTTTGTTTGGTATTTGCAGATATTGAATGACACCTTTGCATCTCAGATGCAACTGTTGCTTGGAAATGCTCTTCAAGAGAAAGACTTGGCTCCTCCCAAATCAATCATGGAAGTGCGTTCAGTGCTATGCAAGGATCCAGTGAATCACACTGGCAATAATCACTACCGCTGGTTCTGACATGCATTTGTATTAGCACAAGCTGTATAGATTCCGTATGGGAATAGAGTTTAGTCCCGCTGACTAGTTTGCCTCCTCTGGGACTGGTATGTATTTTTTGTTCCAAGATGATGCAAACAACTTTAGTCCAGCAAAAGGAGAAAAACTTCGCCCTGATGTCTGATGGTACACTACACGATATAGACCTCTTTTATTACTACTGGAAGAACCTGAAATTACCTCACTAACAAACACTATACTTGTTAAAAGTTGTTGCAAAAATCTGAAATTACAAGACACTAATTAAGTTTTTTTACTTTTAATTGGCTCCAATTTTTCAGATTTTTCAGATTTGTAATTGGCTCCAATCTGAAATTTCCGATTCGAATAGTAATCATTGCTGTAAACCTGCATTTAGTTGAACTTCTAAGCTTCTTGGACTCATCATTGTCTTTCTTCTTTTAGTCCCTTTGACGGCACCATCCTCTATCATTTCACAAATAAGCTCAACTCTTATGATGCAAGTATCATTCACAATATATCCTTTAGCAGGGTCATGGAATTCACTAAAAAAATCAATAACTTTCAAGAAATATAGTACTAACATGTTTAAAATCTCATTTCTATTAAATACATTAGAAATAACATAAGATTTTAGAATCCCTACCACATAAAGTAACTTTTAGAAAATTAAAAGTGTAGTAACTTTTTTCATGATTTATAAAAGGGGATACCGCTATTAGCGGGGTGATACCAATTGAGTGATCTGATGGTCAGGATCTATTAATATTTTTTTGTTCTATATGGATTAGTATCACTCCCAAATAATACTGGTATCCCCTTTATAAATCATGACTTTTTTGGGAGTGATTTTTATTTACAATTACTTCAGTTGTTGACAAGTTTTGGGCTTAGACGCTTATAACTAAAAGCCAGATAATTTAAACAAAAACATGATAACAAAAACATGATAAGGTATAAACATTGAAAAAGCGGGGATCTAATAACCACACCTAATATTTCGTTCGGCAATCTGTATGGAAAACTCCAATATACTTTCAAGAGAATCAACTTGACAGTCAGACTCAATCTTTAGAAAAGTATATCAAAGAGTTATATCTCAATTTCTCAATTCAATACGCAACCAAACAAATAGGAATTTGCGAGCCCGATTGAATAAGAGAAATAACTTGGACGGTATCATCAATTCAATTAACAACTCCAAAGGCCGGATTCAAGAACTGATTGAACTTAACGCACAACCTGTGATATTTCTATTATATAACAAAATATAACGCGGAAAAGAAATAACACAGACACCAGAAATTTTGTTAACGAGGAAACCGCAAATGCAGAAAAACCCCAGGACCTAGTCCAACTTTGAAACCACACTGTATTAAGACGCTACAGACACTATCCTACTACCAATGAACTTCGGACTGAAATGTAGTTGAGCCCTAACCAATCTCACAGTGATCAAGGTACAGTTGCGCTCCTTACGTCTCTGAGCCCCAGCAGGATTCTACGCACTTGGTTCCCTTAGCTGATCTCACCCAAAACTAAGAGTTTCTACGACCCAAAGTCGAAGACTTGATAAACTAATCTTTCTTACACAGAAAAGTCTATTGATATAGATAAATCTTTCTCCCACATAAATACCTATGAGTTTTGTTCCGTTTTCTGATAAATCAAGGTGCACATGAATCAATTGATAAAAGGGACTTATATTCCCGAAGAACAACCAAGTATTATCAATCACCTCACAATAATCTTAATCGTATGGAAGCGAAACAAGATATTGTGGAATCATAAACGATGAGATGAAGATGTTTGTGACTACTTTTAATCTTACCTATCGGAGATAAATCTCAAGCAAATCTTAGAAACGATAGTACTCAATCACGATATTATATGTAAGATCAGAACATGCAACTAAAAAGAAATAGTTGGGTCTGGCTTCACAATCCCAATGAAGTCTTCAAGTCGTTAACCTACAGGGTTTTGTAATAAACCTAAGGTTAAAGGAAAATCGACTCTCGTCGCAACTAATATCACACAGGAGGTGTGGGGATTAGGTTTCCCAGTTGCTAGAGTTCTCCCTTATATAGTCTTCAAACCAGGGTATGATAGCTTTGGAACAAAGTAATCAATATTCACCGTTAGGTGAAACCTGATCTAAGAGCCAAGCTAAGTTTGCTTAAAACCAAAGCAATATCTCCCCATCGTTAGATGGACTTAGCTTGTTACACACAAATGAAATGTACCTTCATTTAGATATGGATAACCGTACGTACCTAAACGTGAACACTAGGTTGGCTCAACAATAGTTAACTGAAGTTTGCCATATGAACACTTTCATATCAACCTTATTAATCTTAATCATAACTAGTTCAAATTACTCAAATGAAACTAGTTATAAAGTTGTTCAATTGCTATATTCTCATAGAAGTATACAAGAAAACAATTGAAACAAAATCGGTTTGATTCACTCGAATCAATTCATGAACATTATAGCCACGGTTTGCAAAAGATTTCATTTCTTATTATATAAATATATTGGTTCATGACACAACCGATTCTAGAACATAACCCACTCAAGTATGCAAACGGGTACGCATACTTCAGTAGCCGGACTTGGACTGTGTCCGACAGTATGCGAATGGGTACGCATACTATTACACATCCAAAACATCAGTTGAACTTGTACGCGTGCGGGTACGCATACTAAGACTCCCGAACTTTACCTGACCTCGCCAGTACGCATACAAGGTATGCATACTATACCGGTCTTAGATCAACATACATGCAAGTACGCATACTATGTCTATGATCCAATTTTGGTTAAGTGTTCTAAACTCTATTTCAATCATTGAAACATTAGTTGAGGATAACAATAGTTGTTTTAACAAACTATTAGCATCAAAGTTATTTCAAAGTGATTGATATAATCAATATGAAACATTCCGAGTCTACATCAAATGATATGTCACAAGGCGATTTTCATATGATCATCTTTTGACTTTCGTCAAGAACATAAGATGAACTTAGTTAAAGCAAAATCTTACAAACACATATTTCGAGAAATATGTCAACGAGTTAAACTCAGCTCGAAATATCAAATGTGTATAATCGAATACTGTATAGCTATATGACTTTTGTCTCAATATAGGAGATATAGTAGAAATAGACTTTCCGAGTGATAGATGAGTTTCAGTCTCAACATACCTTTTGTTGATGAAGCCCCACAAGCACTCGTTAGTAGTTATTCGTCTTCAATTGATGAACGCCGTAAAGTCTAAAGATCAACTACACAATCTGTCCTAGTCTGAGACATAGCTATAAGTAGACTAGAAATCAAGACTTATAATTTTAATCACTAAACTTGAAAAACAAGTTTGAGATAGCAACGCTTGAGAGTTTGAACGAGTAGTGCTCTAACAAACATTTGCATCAAATTTTTTTTCCTAAAATCTAAATCTTCTTTTTCAATTTAGATAATCAATTCAATTAGATGCATTTCCCTTCTACCCCTGTAGTACCTAATTAGAAAAGTTGTTATCCATTGGCCTTAACGATTGATAAGCAAATAAATTAATGAATTGTCCATCACTCTCAATTTGTGTTGCATTACTCGTCCAGATTTATGCTGACAAAAATGTGCATATGTATGAAAATTTAATATCAAAGACTTAAAAATAACCGAAAGAAGAGATTGAGATAAAATACTTCTCGTATTAATATACATTTCTCATGGATCAACAAGGTATTTATAAATAAACAAATTTGATCCAATTTCCTATTAATGCTCAAATTTTAAACATAAAACTCTTCTAGAATGATTAAAACTCTAAGCGAAGAAACTAAAACAAATTCTAAGCAAACTCTAAAATAAGATAGACTTGTATCCCAGGTTAATCTTCGACTTCCATAATCAGTCTTGGTTTATCCTTCAACATCCTCCCTTAAACCAAGAATGTGTATATTAATCATTTCTAACTTTCCACGCAAGAGTAGATGAAACTATCAGACTTTAGAGGCTTGGTGAAAATATCAGCTACTTGATCTTTACTCTGAAAGAATTCCACTTCTACTTCTTTGTAATTCACTAACTCACGAATATAATGAAACTTGATATCAATGTGCTTACTTCTTCCATGAAAGACTGGATTCTTTGTCAGTGAAATTATGGACTTGTTATCACAGATAATCCTTGTTGGAGCTTTATGTTCATGATTAAGAGATTTTAACATCTTCCTCAACCATACTGCATGAGTAGCACAATTTGTAGCAGCTATATATTCTGCTTATGTTGTAGATAAAGAAACTGCTTGTTGCTTCTTTGATAACCAAGAGTAAGATCTTGATCCCATATGAAATGAAAAACCAAACGTACTTTTCTTTACTTCTGTATCTCCAGCCCAATCATTATCCGTATACCCAACTAATTGTGTTGATTATGATAATGCGTGGAGTATACCCGAATATGTTGTTCCTTTAACATATCTTAAGATAAGCTTTGCAGCTTGCAGGTATGACTGTTGTGGAGATTCTATAAAGCGACTAATATTAATCCAATTGCATACATAATACCAGGTCTTGTAGAAGTTAAATATCTAAGACTCCTAGCTAGAAATTTGAAATTTGTTGAATCTACCAGTTCACCTGTTCTTTTTTTCATCAACTTTTCTTCTACTGGTGTCAAAATTGGTTTACAATTATCCATTTTGAAACGTTTTAATATTCCCTTTACATATTTTTGTTGTGATACAAAGATCATTGTATTTGTTTGTAATACTTGTACTCAAAGAAAATATGACATCAAACCTAAGTTAGTCATCTCAAATTCTTGTATCATTTCCGCCCTGAATTCTTTGATCATCTTAGGAATGCTTCCAGTAAAAATAAGATCATCTACATATAAACAAACTATAATATGATTGCCAAATGAATCAGCTTTCATATATAGAGTGTGTTCATATGGATACTTATTGAAACCTTTCTTTAGAAAATATGTGTTAATTCGTGTATACCAAGGACTAGGTGTTTGTTTTAAACCGTACAAGGCCTTATTTAATCTTAATATCTGTTCTTCTTTCCCTTCCATGATGTAACCCAGAGGTTGTTCAACATATACTTATTCCTCAAGTATACAGTTTAAGAAAGCAGATTTCACATCCATTTGAAAAATTCTCCAACTGTTTTGTGCAGCTAAAGTTATTATCAATCCAACAATATCAAGTCTAGCTACTGGTGCAAATACTTCAAAATAGTCATTACTTGGTTTTTGCTTGTACCCCTTAACCACAAGTCTTGTTTTAAGACGCTATTTGGTCTGTAATTTGTCTTGTAAACCCATTTTACACCAAATGCTTTCTTTCCTTGTGGAAGTGTAGTGAGTTCCCATGTATTATTTAATTCTATCGCTTGAATTTACTCATACATAGCTTTTATCCACCCTTGTTATTTAAATGCTTCTTCAAAGCTTATTGGATCACAATCTCCAAAAAGTGCACAATTCACTAAGTCATCTTCATTGTCTGCATCATTATCTAGAAAACTATTGTTAGAGCATTGCTCAGTCGAACTCGCATGCACTGCTATCTCAAGCGTGTTTGTCAATGTTAGTGATCAAAACTATGAGTCTTGATTTCTAGCCTATTTAGATGTCTCGGACTAGGACATAGATTGTGTAGTTGAGATTTAGAATCCACGGCGTTCATCTCTTAAAGACGAAGAACTACTAAGGGGATCTTGTGGAACTTCATCGAAAAAAGGTATGTGGAGACTTAAACTTATCTATCACTTGGAAAGTTTATTTCTACTCTATCTCCTATGTTGATACATAAGTCATGTTACGATATAGTTTTCTATTATACACATTTGAGATTTCAAGCTGAGTTTATCTCGCTTATATATTTCTCGGGATATGTGTTTGCAAGCTTTCGCTTCGATCTAATTCATCTTACATTCGTGACGAAAGTCCGAATAAGATCATATGAAAATTGCCGAGTTATATCTTACATGGTTTGTCTGATATGATAGACGCATTTATGTGTCTAATATATCTCAATTGTATATAGTGTTAGTGCTCGATTCTATACTTATTTGGTTATTTTATTTATTTGTAGGTGTTTTTAGAAGAATAAGGTTTTGTGGCGAAATTGGCTGAAAATGCGGCGTTTGGACCTCCGTTGATAGAGTACCGGAAGCACCTCAGAAATACCCCGGAGGAACCCCTAAAAAGTGCGGAAAATGTCCCAGAAAACTCACTATACTGACCCTCGATTTTGGATAAGGGGTAACCTAATTACTAAGGGGTGACCCATTTCCAGGCAGCTGCTAAAGGGACACCGGAGCTGGATAGGGGGCATCTCTTCTTCACATTTCAAATGAAGTTTTGGCGGGAAAGTGAGTTTGTTAACTGGCAGTTTTTGATCAGAATTTTTGAAGGAGCTATAGTGCGATTAAAGGGCTGGAAATGTTTAGGCTTACTCTATGGACTTATAGGAAGCTAACAGGGGTGATTTTAAGGGCCAGAAGTGGATGGAATGACCGGGAGAAGCAATCAAAGTCCAAACAGGACACGTATGTTGCTATTCACGTTCAAATATTTTGTGAGAAATTTTTGGGAGACTTTCACGCTGGATATACATGTATCTAGTTTTTTTCAAGTCAGGAGAGACTTTTGTGGCAATGGGATAGCTAACAGACGCGTACAGAAGAGAGAAGAAGATAGAAACCCGTAACTGGCAGAGAAGAAAAAAAGAGATTATATCGGGATTTCTTTGAGCTGTGAAGTATATAAGAGGTGGAGAGAAGTTAGAGAAGGTTTATCAAGAGTTTGGGGTCGAGACAGAGCCAGGAGGAGCGAAGAAGAAGGAAAAACAACAATGTTCACCTACTGCTGCTGCTGCCATTAAAAAGCTTCAAGAACACGAAGAAAAGACTCTCCAGGGCAGACTTATTCTCAGCAGCGTCAACAGCATCAGCGAAGTGTCGCAGTTAGCTGCAGTTATCTTTTGTCGTTCTTCTCTAGACGCCTTATGTGAGTCTCAGAAACAATGTTTTATAATTTTTAACTCTTTTAATCATACTTTGAGCATCAAATATATTTTGAGAATATGATTATTATGATTAGCTAAACCCCAACACTGGGATGATGGAAGAAGCCATATTTCACGCATATAATAATTTATTATGACTTCTTGCACTTTTTATAAATAGTTTTATGATTTTTCTTAATTGATTGTCATTTCTTTTGATGGTTTATGCTTGGTCTTAGTACTTTTGATATGCCATGCTTTTGATTTACAGTTAATCTTCTAAAAATCTACCTTGGCAAGAATTAGAGTCCCTATTTTTATGTGAGCTATAATTGTTTTGGAAATAAATATATTAATTATATGAATGATTATGGTGGAATCCTGAGTCCTAGTGTCTCTTGATCCTGTGACAAACGTTTGTATATATTTTATATTTTTAAATCTTTACAAGTCCGAGCAACGAACTCTTATTTACCGCACGAAAAATACTATAACAAAATGGCGCCGCCGACGCGGACTTGTATATAGATTTTTTTTTTAGGTTTAATTTTTTATTTATTTATTATTATTTGTTCCTTTTAACGTTTCTTTTTGTGTCTTTGATTTACAGGTTCGAAGTGGAATACTAAGGACTTGGGAACAAAAAGCTTAAAGCTAAAAGCTAAAAGAGAAGAAAAAAAAAAGACATAATTTTTTTTTAGGATTTAATTTTTATTATTATTATTTTTTTGTATATAGCTTTTATTTATTTATTTTTAGAATTTGTAAATAGGCTTTATTTTTCATAATTTTTGTAATTTTTGGACTTTTTATTTGGACTTTATTCTGGACTTTTGGACATTTTTTTTATTTTTATTTTTTAACCCTACGGAAGGGTCTTATTATTAATAAAAAAAAATTGTTTGCAGGGAAGGACGACGATTACGATATCGTCTCGGCCCCTCGGGTTTGTACATGACATAGGAGTCGTGGCCCGAGTCGACTTCAACGGTTCATCCCTCGTCTGGTACGGGAGGTAAGTCCATCGAAACACTCGCGAATCTCCTGTAAGCGAGTTACTGTATTCCTTAAGGTGATTCATTGATTGAGGACGAATTTGGACTGTTTTTAATTTCCTAGTAAAGGGCAAGGCCTGGCCAAATCAAGATAAGGACTCGGATTTCATCACCATTTCCTTCTTGCCCGCCTTAGGAAAACGAAACCAAACGCGAACCTAAGCCTAAAATTTTGAATAGAACGAGACCAATAGGGTAACGAGCTTAATAGGAAACTCGTGCGAAAAATATTGGTTGCTCTTTAAGCACACTTCAAATTTCATGATGGTTTCTGTGAGTTGAATGCGTGACTGCGCCGCCTTGTGATAGCGGTGAGGCCTTGGGTATCAAAGCTCCATTGAGCTTCCCTCGCCTCGATTCAACTTACATTAGCTCGGATTGATTCCAGAGGGGTGTGCTCAAATTGTAACGAATTCCTTTTCGAAGGAATAGAAGCTGGTCTAGAAAACAATCTAAGTGGAGCCATCATGCTTTTTGTTTGCTAGATTCTATAGGTTTGATTTGGTCGAGTCAGCCTTGTTTGTGATTGTGTAGATTTCCCTTGCAATTAAGAATGTCGAACTGGTATGATAGAAGTCAATACAATGAGTATCGACCTGAATTTGAATATGGACATCATCGTTTTTATGACCATGGTGGGAATAGTAGTTGGGAACGCCAACCTTTTCAAGGTTATGGTTCATACCATGGTGAGCCCAATTACTATCCACACATGCATCAGTCTTACGAGCAAGAAGATTATAGTACTAATTCTTCGTCTCTAGAGGATACAATCAAACTATTGAAAAGTAGTCCTTTTTATGATCCTTCTGATAATTCCTCTTTACTAGAGTCAACACGTAAGTTAGCTGAGTCGACGGGTAAGTTAGCTGATATGAATAGTATAATTATAGACGAAAGAACTACAATAATGAATGAACCTTCTTTAGAAGACCACCTCAAGCGGATAGCTGAGACGAACGAAAGAATTGCTCGAAATTACTTGAATTGCCAATATAGTGTATCCAATAATACCCTTGAGAATGAAGATAGTTATTTACATAATCAAGATAACAAGGTTAGAATTGGTAGCACTACTTGTTTTGATGAGGTTCGATCTTTTTCATGTTATAATGATGATTATGATGAGGATAGTATTGATGAAGAACATGAAATATGTAGGAATGTGATCAGGAATCTAGTAATCCAATTGAGCTTTATAATGATTATATTATTTCTAGTTCAAATCCAAATAATTATTATGATTATTCACCTATTCAAAAGGACGAGGATTTGATTAGGGATTCCACCGTTTTAGACGATGTAGTTTTTCCTGTTGATTACGAAGCCGATAGTGGTTTAAAGGAACCGGTTTATCTTGAGATTCCTGTTTTCGAGTCGAACGATTTAGAAACTGTAATTGATGATGGTTTTGAGGAACGGTTTTATCCTGAGAATATTGTTTTATAGTCATACGATTTAGAAACAATAGTCTTAGACGAACTCGTAGAGATTAATGAGGATGAACCTGACTTAGAAGAATCAATTTCCCATTTTCAGGAATCTGATGACCTAGAAATTAGGGAGATTGTGACTAGTCTAACTAGAGACACTGAAAACTCTAAGTTTGAGGGTAATTATCAGTCTCCGGGTTCTTTAACTCTTAGAAAGTTCCCTCGTGTAGGACTTGACATTTGTGCCTCAACCATCTTACAAGATTATCTTCGTACACTTTTACCTGAACCTAATGATGTCCAGAGAGAAGCTCAGTTGTTAGAAACCCATCCTCTGGTTGATGTGGTTAACCCAGGCTATGATACCCAGATTGACTTTGTTTTCCCACCAAATAGTTTTCTTCCAACTGTGGGAATGTTTCAAATGAGTCGAATATTAAGTTTTGAGACTAAACCTAAGTACTTTAGGTTAATAGAATCGACACATTTTCCTAAGAATGACCACTACTCTCACTGTGGTCAACTTTGTAAGTCATACCTAATTGACTTAGAGGATCCTAAATTATTTAAGTTATTTTGTGATTCCAGGTTCTTATCTGAGTTTTACCAGACTCTAGGACCTAATAATTTGGATCCTACCTATGAGGAAATGCATCCGAGGAAAATAGTCTATTTAGACCCCTTCATAGAACCTGAACCTGAACCGCAATTAGCGATAGTTATCCAGAAACTAGGTAAGGAAATGCTAGTCTTGTACATTTTCTTGGTTCACTGCAGTTTCCTTTTGTCAGCTCTTTTTGGTTTTAAAGACCCACAGTTATTCCGGCTACTGTTATACGGTTCGAGTTGAATAATCCTTGCTTAGTCTGGCTGAAGACTTTAAACTTAGCACTTCTTGGGAGGTAACCCAATATTCATGCGACACGGTAATATCTTTCCTTATCTCTTTTGCTTCAAATGGTAACAATTTCTCCTTGTTCATGCTTTTAATTTCATCTTTAGAACATTGAGGACAATGTTAGATTTAAGTTTGGGGGTATGGGAGAAACTTTTTAGTTGCAATAAATAAACTCCAGAGCTTAGAAATTTATGCCTATTTAGGATTGCACTAACCGATCTAAGTGGATGGAAGCATTTTGGTTGTAGGAGTTGAAGAACCAATCTGATTAGATGGCAACATCTAGAAGAGTCTATTCATAAAAGCACAGAGCTCAGGTGTTAGAAATAACATGATAGTTTCACCATATCTCGTTGAGTCCTTTTCACTTCTATTTTTATTTTATTTTTAAACTATGTTTCTCTAAGTGATAGGTGGGGCCCACGATTCAAGTTGTTACCAATGCTAGGGTGAATTAGAGTGATTGAGATACCATGAAAAAAAGAAAAAAAAAATAGATGAAAAAAAATGGTAGTTACCAAAAAGTTGAAAAAAGAAAAAAGGAGAGAAAATATTGAGACCATACCATTTGACCAAAAGGAATAAATTCAATAAAGTCGACCACTGGTACCCTTGTATATGCCAGTTGTGTTGACCTAGAGTTAGGTTATCGACCACTGGTACCCTTGTATATGCCAGTGTGTTGATATTAGTCAGACTAGTATCTCAATCCATTAGGATAGGTTCATTTTGGCGGAGGCCGTCAGACAGATATGGGAAACGCCGTTCACTTAGTAAACATCAAAACCATATATGTTTTTCTATATCCATATTCTTGATCTATCCATGTGATTAGTTTTGACTCCGAATATGATGTCCATAGTGCAACTATCTGAGTAGAGCTCTGTCACTTTATATGAATTTTAGTATGCTTGAGTGCAAACTCGTGTACAACAATTGGAATTTCGCATCAGGGTACTTCTTCCTGTAGTCAATAAGTATGCAAACCAAGGAGATTCTTTAGTGCCTTCCAAGGTTCTGCGTAGATAGCTAAGGTCTGGAGTACAGGTTTTGTGGGTGTATCTCTGGTAATCCCTCCTGAGACTATAACTCGGCCACTAGGGCCACCTAGGGGTTTAAAGGCTTATTGCATACACTAAATGCAATCGACGATGCCTGCGACAGTGAGTTAAGATTTTATTTTGTAGTTTTGATTTGCTCGGGACTAGCAAATAATAAGTTTGTGGGTATTTGATAGACGCATTTATGTGTCTAATATATCTCAATTGTATATAGTGTTAGTGCTCGATTCTATACTTATTTGGTTATTTTATTTATTTTTAGGTGTTTTTAGAAGAATAAGGTTTTGTGGCGAAATTGGCTGAAAATGCGGTGTTTGGACCTCCGTTGATAGAGTACCGGAAGCACCTCAGAAATACCCCGGAGGAACCCCGAAAAAGTGCGGAAAATGTCCCAGAAAACTCACTATACGGACCCTCGATTTTGGATAAGGGGTAACCTAATTACTAAGGGGTGACCCATTTCCAGGAAGCTGCTAAAGGGACACCGGAGCTGGATAGGGGGCATCTCTTCTTCACATTTCAAATGAAGTTTTGGCGGGAAAGTGAGTTTGTTAACTGGCAGTTTTTGATCGGAATTTTTGAAGGAGCTATAGAGCGATTAAAGGGCTGGAAATGCTTAGACTTACTCTATGGACTTATAGGAAGCTAACATGGGTGATTTTAAGGGCCAGAAGTGGCTGGAATGACCGGGAGAAGCAATCAAAGTCCAAACAGGACACGTATGTTGCTGTTCACGTTCAAATATTTTGTGAGAAATTTTTGGGAGACTTTCACGCTGGATATACATGTATCTAGTTTTTTTCAAGTCAGGAGAGACTTTTGTGGCAATGGGATAGCTAACAGACGCGTACAAAATAGAGAAGAAGATAGAAACCCGTAACTGGCAGAGAAGAAAAAAAGAGATTCTATCGGGATTTCTTTGAGCTGTGAAGTATATAAGAGGTGGAGAGAAGTTAGAGAAGGTTTATCAAGAGTTTGGGGTCGAGACAGAGCCAGGAGGAGCGAAGAAGAAGGAAAAACAGCAATGTTCACCTGCTGCTGCTGCTGCCATTAAAAAGCTTCAAGAACACGAAGAAAAGACTCTCCAGGGCAGACTTATTCTCAGCAGCGTCAACAGCATCAGCGAAGTGTCGCAGTTAGCTGCAGTTATCTTTTGTCGTTCTTCTCTAGACGCCTTATGTGAGTCTCAGAAACAATGTTTTATAATTTTTAACTCTTTTAATCATACTTTGAGCATCAAATATATTTTGAGAATATGATTATTATGATTAGCTAAACCCCAACACTGGGATGATGGAAGGAGCCATATTTCGCGCATATAATAATTTATTATGACTTCTTGCACTTTTTATAAATAGTTTTATGATTTTTCTTAATTGATTGTCATTTCTTTTGATGGTTTATGCTTGGTCTTAGTACTTTTGATATGCCATGCTTTTGATTTACAGTTAATCTTCTAAAAATCTACCTTGGAAAGAATTAGAGTCCCTATTTTTATGTGAGCTATAATTGTTTTGGAAATAAATATATTAATTATATGAATGATTATGGTGGAATCCTGAGTCCTAGTGTCTCTTGATCCTGTGACACACGTTTGTATATATTTTATGTTTTTAAATCTTTACAAGTCCGAGCAACGAACTCTTATTTACCGTACGAAAAATACTATAACATGATACAATCATTTGGTGTTGCCTTGTAATGTTTCATTAAGATAGTTTCAATAACTTGAAAATTGCTTTTACGAAATATAGTTTGTGAACAACAACTATATAACGTCCTACAAGAAAGTTTCAATGATTGAAATGAAAAGTTGATTATGTAACCATATTTAGATATACGCATATATAGGGTGTTCGCGCATTAGTGTATAAATCCATAAACCGGGAGCCAAGTATATGCATATGTGTGTATACGAAATTGGTGAAGGAGACAGGTTAAGTACGCGTACCCGTATGCATACTGGCAGAAGTTTTCAAACCGAAAATTTCTGCTGAATTTGAAAACTAAAACAGACTCAAATCCGGTTGCTTAAGTGCGCATACCCGTACGCATACTTAAGCTAGTTACTTTATCATACAGGTCGATTCATGAAATTAAACATTTAAATCATAAGGAATGTAATCTTTGCAAACAGTGGCTATAATGTTCATGATTAATTCAAGTGAATCGAACCGATTTTGTTTCGATTGTGTTCTTGAATACTTCTATGAGAATAGAGCAATTGAACAACTCTTTAACTAGTTTCATTTGAGTCATTTGAACTAGTTATGGATAAGATGAATATGGTTGATATGAGAGTTATCATACGACTAACTTCAGTTGACCATTGTCGAGCCAACATGAGTGTACACGTTTGGGTATGGTTCATAAAACTAAATGAGGGCACATTTCAGTTGTGTGTAACAAGATAAGTTCTATCTAACGGTTGAAAGATATTAGTTTGGTTGAATCGGGTTTTTCATCTAATGGTGAATATTGAATGCTTTGTTACCAAGGTAAGTTGGATTGCAAACCCTGATTTGAAAAAGTATATAAAGGAGAACTCTAGCAACTGGGAAACCTAATCCCCACATTTCTGTGTGTTACTAGTTGTATAACCTAGAGTCGATTTTCCTTTAACCTTAGGTTTTCCTAAACCTTGTTGGTTAACAACTTGAAAGACTTCATTGGGATTGTGAAGACAGACCCAACTATTTCTCTTGTAGTTGTGTGTTCTGATCTTGCCCGATTCTATCGTTTGAGTACTATCTTGTCTAAGATTTGCTCGAGATTAATTTCTCCAATAGGCAAGATAAAACGTGATCACAAACATCTTCGTCTCATCGTTTGTGATTCCACATATCTAGTTTCGTCATCATACAATTTAGATTATTGTGAGGTGATTGATAATACTAGGCTGTTCTTCGGGAATATAAGTCCCGTTTATCAATTGGTTCTTCTTCACCTTGATTTATCAAAAGACGGAACTAAAACTCTTGGGTATGTCTGTGGGAGACAGATTTATTCAATCCTATAGACTTTTCTGTGTGAGATAGATTTGTTTATCAAGTCTTCGACTTTGGGTCGTAGCAACTCTTGGTTGTGGGTGAGATCAACAAGGAATCAAGTGCGTAGTATCCTGCTGGGATCAGAGACGTAAGGAGCACAACTGTACCTTGAATCAGTGTGATATTGATTAGGGTTCAACTACAGTCCAATCCGAAGTTCATTGGTAGTAGTCTAGTGTCTGTAGCGTCTTAATACAATGTGGTTTTCAAACTGGACTAGGTCCCGAGGTTTTTCTGCATTTGCGGTTTCTTCGTTAACAAAATTCTGGTGTCTGTGTTATTTCTTTTCCGCATTATATTTTGTTATATAATTGAAATATCACAGGTTGTGCGTTGTATCGATCAATTAGGAAATCCAACCTTTGGTTGTTGATTTAGATTGATTGATCCTTGAACATTGGTATTTGGTACCGTTCAAGTTTACTCCTCTTATATTCAATCGGGCTCGCATATTTTTATTTGCTGATTGTGGATTGAATTAAGATTTAGAGATATTAAACTCTTTGTTATACTTTTCTCTAGATTGAGTCTGACTGTCTAGTTGATTCTCTAGAAAGTATATTGGAGTAAGTCCTCTCAGATTGCCAAACAAATTTCTGGCTGTGGTTGTTAGACCCTCGCATTTTCAGTTGGTATCAGAGAAGGCAAACACGTTAAAGACCTTATAAGTCTCTATTTGTAGCGATCTGATATGGACAGAAATGTTATCTCAGTAAATGCACCACCAGATCCAGGGATTTCAGAATTTTCTTCCATGACTGATTTAATAAAATCTGTAGAAGAAATTCTATCTAAACCTCCACCAGGTTTAAAATCCCTTGAAGTGTATTCAGGTCTTGGAAAGAAACTTGAAAGCTTATCTTCTGATGTTGAGTTATATCTCCAGAAAGAACAAGAATCTCTTGACAAGCTAAATCAAGTTATGATGAATAATATGAATGTTGAGGTCGACATTGATTTACTAATCAGTGAGAGAATTTCTCCTCCTCTGCGTAATACAATTAGTTGTAACTAACTAAACAATTTACAAAAGGAGTTTAAATCTCATTCATCTGAGTATATCACCTCAAAGCATGAATCGATCATTTCTCAATTCCTGATACTCCCTATCAAGATAGTAGTATTATCTTCCTTTATGAAGAAGCGGGGACGTCTCTTTTCATCAAAAGAGTTTCCTTTTGCAGTACTAAAAATTATCTGCTGGAACTGTTTTTTATAAGGTGCAAAATAAGAAATCAGAAACACAATTCTTATTGTGCTTTCTGGAAGTTCTTTGAAAAATATATAAAAACAGTTCCTTGGGTTTCTATCGACACTGTAAGATGTAAGAGTAATTAGAAAGAGACACTCTCTTGGTGCCACGGTGTGCTAGGCTCCATTGTTGCGTGACTATGATGGTCGTTTGTAAGTATATTCTTTGAGTTTCACTCCGAATATTGGTTCTTTGATATCCAAAAAAACAAACATGCCCTTGTCAGCACATGTGTGGCTCACATACCCTCAGCCTATCCTGACCGTGTTGTTACCCTGTTCCAGAACGTGCGTAACCAGTTCAAGATCCACCGTTGTCACTTAAAAAGAGAAAGTGATCTCTTCATTTACCACATCCTCTTCTTCCTCAGTTCGTGTATGAAATAAGAAAACCCAACAGTTCATTCTTCTCATCTCCCATAAACCTTGTTTCTCAATCTCTTTAGCGTTCTTGAGCTTTTTGGAATCGCAAGGAAAAGCTAGTCTTGGGGTTGGTGTCGGTTCTTCTCTTTGTTGTTGTTGTGGTAGTTCACCATTGTTACCAGTTCACGAAACAAGTAAGTTCTTTATTTCTCTCTCCTATAGATTTTATCTTAATGGCACCTAGGAAGAGAGTTAACCATGGTGAGAGTTCAGGTATCCAAAGTCATGAATAAATGTTTCTTGACCCAAGTATGCAAATTATGTTTGTTAATTCTAAGGCACGTACCTACTGTGTAGAGTATAACACTAAGAAACCCATCATGGAGAGTATTTACAAACCCTCAGTTCTTAAGGTTGATGGTCTGACTGGGTTCTTTGATAATCATGAATGGGGTATTATTCATCGTCCCATGGAAACTTCCTACTTGGAGCTAACAACTCAATTTTATGCAAACCTACATGATGTTGATCCTATCAACTGCTCTTTCAAAACCATTGTCGGGGGAACAACTTTCACTGTTAATCGACAAGTAATTGCTGAACTGATGTGTTTGCCACAATCTGGTGATTTTCTCTTGCCACCTCCTGAGCACCTGAGACCATCTTCGGAAGCTCTCTCAAACCTTCTTATGGGTAAGAATGCTCCTCGGCATGAAGGAAAAATTGATGTTCATGAGGCTGATGTGTTTCTCAATGTTGCTGGGAAACTTTTGGTAGCTAACCTAATGCCTAATATACTTGACAGACAACTATGGACCAGACCTCTGGCTGAACTTTGTTGTAGAAGGAAGAAACATCGACTTCTGTGGCCTTATTGTACGCCAAATGATAAGTGTCATACAAATTTCGGAGAAGACTCATGGATTTCCTTGTCTTATTTCAAGGATTTTCAGTCAATTTGGCATCAGAACCGTTGGAACCAATCTTGGAGGACCAAAAGTCTTTACCATGAATAGCGTCAGAAAAATGGTCAGAGCTCCTCCAGCTCCCAACTCTGAACTCAACCGTCTTCAACAGGAAAATGATATCTTGAAGGAGAAGCTGGACTATGCTCAAACAACTCATCATGAATTAGCTAAGAAGTTTTATTAAAATAAGAGGGACTATAATGAGTTGAGTGATTAAATTCTGTTTTTCAATTATGAGTGTTGAACTTCTTATGTTGATTCTACTTTTAAACTGTTGTTTTAAATGTTGTGATGACGCTTATGTTTAGCCTTGAATGTTTTATCTTTCAATTAAATTGCTGTATATGTCAGATCCATAAGAAGTACATTTTACTTGTTCGAAAGTTATCTCTATTAAATGTCGGTATGAAAGTATTAATAAAAGATAGAATGAACTTTTGACAAACAAAAGTTATGATTTTTATGTCATTATGCAAATATTGATGGAAGAAAGGATGAACTTTTGTTTACAAGAATTGTCTGTTTTATGTCATTGTGCAAATAGTGATGGAAAATAGAGTGAATTCTTGTTTATTCCGCAGTATTGATCTTCCCGGATCCACATCTTTGTGTTTTTACCGTGTTGCTCCGTAAGTTCTCTTATGTCGAGCATGTGCAATTGAATTGATCATCTTGTGTGGATATTTCTATTGATCCTTTGGATACAAATTCATGTTTTCATGTGATTTGGTTATGTCCAAAGAAATCCTTCTTTTCTTGTAAAAGCAAGGTCGCCTTTGTTGTTCCCTTGGGAATGAAATTTTATGGGGGATAGTTTTTTTTGAACCTGTGCTTAATCTCTTTGTGGGGAGTGCGGCTGTGGAAAATTATAGGGGTTATCTTGTATCTTTATAAACTTCTTGGTGAATGCATTTAGCTTCGCTTTATGATTGCATCTAAATTTGTTGGTATGTTGTTATCTTTTGGTCATGAAGAATCTCTATGGAAATTTCATGAGGATTCCACTAGTTTTTGTATCCTTGCCAATTTCTATTGACAAAAAGGGGGAGAATTAATGCGTAGTTTCATACTACAAATACATATGGTTTACGGATCATTATGTAAGGGGGAGTGGTTTCCATATTGAGATGATGTATTGACTAAGGGGGAGTAATACATATCACTATAGTATTATTGTCAAAGTTGTGATGCAATTGAACTTTGATGTTGTGTAATAATACTATGGCACTGTATAACAATGATTGAGAGCATTTGTTTTCTCATTGTTATAGCTACGGATCCTCAACAACTATGAGACTAAACTTACAACCTTTCGAATCATGGAGTACTTGGAAATGACGAAGATTTCAAGTCATGTTGAAGATGCCAAGGAGATCAAGAATTTGGATGAGAAGCTACAAAGTCTTTATTTATTTTGTAATCCATATGTATTGATAGTTTCGTCACTAAAATTGACAAAGGATGTGATTGTTAGAGCATTTCTCGGTCGAACTCACATGCGTTTCTATCTCAAGCATGTTTGTCAATGTTAGTGATCAAAACCATGAGTCTTGATTTCTAGCCTATTTAGATATCTCGGACTAGGACATAGGTTGTGTAGTTGAGATTTAGACTTCACAACGTTCATCTCTTGAAGACGAAGAACTACTAAAAGGAGCTTGTAGAACTTCATCGATAAAAGGTATGTGGAGACTTAAACTTATCTATCACTTGGAAAGTCTATTTCTACTCTATATCCTATATTGATACATAAGTCGTGTTACGATATAATTTTATATTATAAGCATTTGAGATTTCGATATGAGTTTATCTCGCTTATATATTTCTCGGAATATGTGTTGGCAAGCTTTCGATTCGTCCGAATTCATACTACATTCGTGACGAAAGTCCGAATAAGATCATATGAAAATTGTCGAGTTACATCTTACATGGTTTGTGTGATACAATCATTTGGCGTCGCCTTGGAATGTTTCATTATGATAATTTAAATAACTTGAAAATTGGTTTGACGAAAAATAGTTTGTAAACGACAACTATATAACGTCCTCTAAGAAAGTTTCAATGATTGAAATGAAGAGTTGATTATGTAACCATCTTTGGATATAAGCGTATATAGTGTGTTCGCGCATTATTGTATAAATCCATAAACCAGGAGCCAAGTGTATGCATATGTGTGTATACGAAATTGGTGAAGGAGACAGGTTAAGTATGCGTACCCGTACACATACTGGCGGAAGTTTTCCAACCGAAAATTTCTGCTGAGTTTTGTTTTGAAAAACTCTTAATTAGTCACCTTAAGCATGCGTACCCGTACACATATTGGCGGAAGTTTTCAAACCGAAAATTTCTGCCGAGTTTGAAAACTAAAACAAACTCAAATCCGGTTGTTTAAATACGCATACCCATACGCATATTTAAGCTGGTTACTTTATCAAACCGGTCAGTTCATGAACTTAAACATTTAAATCATAAGTAATGCAATCTTTGAAAACCCTGTCTATAATGTTCATGATTGATTCAAGTGAATCAAATTGACTTTGTTTCGATTATGTTCTTGTATACTTCTATGAGAATAGAGCAATTGGACAACTCTTTAACTAGTTTCATTTGAGTCATTTGAACTAGTTATGGATAAGATGAATATGGTTGATATGAGAGTTATCATACGACTAACTTCGGTTGACCATTGTTGAGCCAAAATGAGTGTACACGTTTGGGTACGGTTCATAAAGCTAAATTAGGGTACATTTCATTTTTGTGTAACAAGCTAAGTTCAATGTAACGGTTAAAAGATATTATCTTGGCTGAATCAGTTTTTTCATCTAACGGTGAATATTGAATGCTTTGTTACCAAGGTAACTTGGATTGCAAACCCTGATTTGAAAAACTATATAAAGGAGAACTCTAGCAACTGGGAAACCTAATCCCCACACTTCTGTGTGTTACTAGTTGCATAAGCTAGAGTCGGTGTTGCCTTGTAATGTTTCATTAAGATAGTTTCAATAACTTGAAAATTGCTTTTACGAAAAATAGTTTGTGAACAACAACTATATAACGTCCTACAAGAAAGTTTCAATGATTGAAATGAAAAGTTGATTATGTAACCATATTTAGATATACGCATATATAGGGTGTTCGCGCATTAGTGTATAAATCCATAAACCGGGAGCCAAGTATATGCATATGTGTGTATACGAAATTGGTGAAGGAGACAGGTTAAGTACGCGTACCCGTATGCATACTGGCAGAAGTTTTCAAACCGAAAATTTCTGCTGAATTTGAAAACTAAAACAGACTCAAATTCGGTTGCTTAAGTGCGCATACCCGTACGCATACTTAAGCTAGTTACTTTATCATACAGGTCGATTCATGAAATTAAACATTTAAATCATAAGGAATGTAATCTTTGCAAACAGTGGCTATAATGTTCATGATTAATTCAAGTGAATCGAACCGATTTTGTTTCGATTGTGTTCTTGAATACTTCTATGAGAATAGAGCAATTGAACAACTCTTTAACTAGTTTCATTTGAGTCATTTGAACTAGTTATGGATAATATGAATATGGTTGATATGAGAGTTATCATACGACTAACTTCGGTTGACCATTGTTGAGCCAAAATGAGTGTACACGTTTGGGTACAGTTCATAAAGCTAAATTAGGGTACATTTCATTTTTGTGTAACAAGCTAAGTTCAATGTAACGGTTAAAAGATATTATCTTGGCTGAATCAGTTTTTTCATCTAACGGTGAATATTGAATGCTTTGTTACCAAGGTAACTTGGATTGCAAACCCTGATTTGAAAAACTATATAAAGGAGAACTCTAGCAACTGGGAAACCTAATCCCCACACTTCTGTGTGTTACTAGTTGCATAAGCTAGAGTCGGTTCTCCTTTAACCTTAGGTTTTCCTAAACCTTGTTGGTTAACAACTTGAAAGACTTAATTGAGATTGTGAAGCCAACCCCGACTATTTCTCTTGTAGTTGCGTATTCTGATCTTGCCCGATTCTATCGATTGAGTACTATCTTGTCTAAGATTTGCTCGAGATTAATTTCTACGATAGGAAAGATAAAACGTGATCACAAACATCTTCGTCTCATCGTTTGTGATTCTACAATGTCTAGTTTCTCCATTATACGATTCAGATTACTGTGAGGTGATTGATAATATTAGGTTGTTCTTCGGGAATATAAGTCCGGTTTATCAATTGGTTCTTGTTCACCTTGATTTATTAAAATACGGAACTAAAACTCTTGGGTATTTCTGTGTGAGACAGATTTATTTAATCCTATAGACTTTTTTGTGTGAGAAGATTTGTTTATCAAGTCTTCAACTTTGGGTCGTAGAAACTCTTGGTTGTGGGTGAGATCAAATAAGGGAATCAAGTGCGTAGTATCCTGCTAGGATCAGAGACGTAAGGAGCGTAACTATACCTTGAATCAGTGTGAGATTGATTAGGATTCAACTAAAGTCCAACCTGAAGTTCATTGGTAATAGTCTAGTGTTTGTAGCGGCTTAATACAGTGTGGTGTTCAAACTGGACTGGGTCCCAGGGTTTTTCTCATTTGAGGTTTCCTCGTTAACAAAATTCTGGTGTCTGTGTTATTTCTTTTCCACATTATATTTTGTTATATGATTGAAATATCACAGGTTGTGCGTTGAATCGATCAATTAGGAAATCCAACCTTTGGTTGTTGATTGAGATTGATTGATCCTTGAACATTGATCTTTGGTACCGTTCAAGTTTACTCTTCTTATATTCAATCGGGATCGCAAATTTCTATTTGTTGATTGCGGATTAAATTAAGAGTTAGAGGTATTAAACTCTTTGATATACTTTTCTCTAGATTGAGTCTGACTGTCTACTTGATTCTCTAGAAAGTATATTGGAGTGGGTCCTCTCAGATTGCCAAACGAATTGTTGGGTGTGGTTGTTAGACCCCAAAATTTTGAATTATCATTTAAACGAGTTGGCAAAGATCGATTGCGAACAGGTCTAGATAATTCTTCTTGTATTATTGTATTTTCTTCAATTGTTATTGGTTAATTCTCTTCAACATCATATTTATCTTCTTGTTGATCTTCATTTGCTATTATTATTTCATTGTTAACAGTCTTCTCAGCATTCCAATCCCATTCTGATTCTTCATAAAATATCACATCTCTGCTAATAATCAACTTTCCTGTCTCAGGATTAAACAACTTTTTTTTTGTTGCAGTATTGTACCCAATAAATATACATTTTTCACTTTTATCATCAAGTTTTTTTCGGAGTGGATCAAGTATATGAGCATATACTATACATCCAAACACCCTAAGATGTCTTACACTTGGTTTTATTCCTCACCAAGCTTCTTCAGGAGTTATATAACTTCTTGTTGGACATCTGTTTAACAAATAAACAACACAATCCATTGCTTCTCCCCCAAAAAATTTAGGCAAATTCTTTGCTCTTCTCATTGTATGAACCATTTCCGTTATTAGTTTTATTTTTTATTTTAGCTACACCATTTTGTTGTGGTGTATATCTTGTAGTTAGCTGATGTTGAATACCACACTCGTTCATAAAATTGTCTACAAACAATGTATTATGTTCCCCTATCCGTTCGTAACACTTTAATTTTATCTCCACTTTGATTCTTAGCATTGCCTTAAAATCTTTTGAAGGCATTGAATGCTTCACTCTTTTCTCTTTTAATAAATATACCCATGCCTTAATAAATATACCCATGTGCAGTAAGATCAACTCCAACGGGCATATAAAACAACTTGGTTTGATGATTATACACCTACTGGAAAACAATTAAAACGGATGAACAAATCCTCAAATAAAAGGGTTTATTCATCGCGTCTCAGATTGACTATGTCTGAGCCGAGCAGGTTTCACTGAGGCGATTGGTGCACCATGAGCCGATACTCGGTCCTATCAGAGCCGAGTGTCATTCCATACTGAGCTGGTTGGTTTATACTGCCCCGAAAACGGCTAGTTACATCCAACGACTATGAATCCTCCTATAAATTGAGTTGATTTCAATACCAAAATCACACCTTCTCCACCTTCTACACTTATAAATTCTTCATAATTTCACTTCAGTCTTCATCATTTAATATCAAAAAATGGTTGCCCGAGTTCGTGGTCATAGGTTTTTTCTAGAAGAAGAATTAGCAATTTGTACAACTTATGTTACTCAAACAATAATGGTATCCACGGTGTTACGAATTTTACACAAGCGACTTTTTGGCAACAATTTTTTACAATGTTCGCTGCAGAAATGGGGAACCTGAGGGGCCGTGATGTTAATGGAGTGATTCATCGTTTTCAAATAATTTCTCATGTCGTCCACCAATTTCTGACTATGGTAATGCAAATTAACCAAAATAGGATTAACGGTGAAACTGAAGATGAATTAATCCAAAGTGATGGAGCGATGTGGCAGCAAATTAATAGGAAACCTTCTCAGTACTTAGCTTGTACTAACATCCGTAGAGCTCTTCACAGGTTTAACACCTTCTGCACTCCAGACGCTCCACAAGCCGCTCCACCAGTCGCTTCATACATGAGGATGTTTTATTGCTTACCTCTGTTAGTAATAATTAAGTCAAATGTAATGTTTAATGAAAGCTAATGCGAGGCTAATATAATGTTTAATGAAATTTAATGTTGTTTGATATAAACACAAGAGTGGTGCAAATACATAGACATTTCCATTAATTAAGCTGATATCAACATTACAACGTGGAACCAGTTCATACACTTAAACAATCCACTCCAACTTAAAACACGAAGGACATTCCCAGAATTGTTTTCCATATGTGTCTTCTTCTGCAGAAGTGTGCAAATACATAAAAACTTTGCAACCAGGGCTTGAGCATTCACTAATCATACATTTTTTAAACTCTACTTTTCCACAATGATCGGTTTGTGACTTCTTCAACCTGACTTTAAGCTTCAAGTTTCTCCAAGATGCTGTCAACTTGTGGTCTTCTTGCTTCTTAATAACATCAGCTAACATTCGTGGTTCTCCACGACGATTACGATCTTGACATTTTAAATACCTGATATTTTCTATTGTGATTCAACAACCATTTTGTTTGCTGAACAACCAACTTGTGGGCACTTGGAATACATCCAAGGACATTTCATGAAATTATGATCATCCATGAAACATAATGGATAAACCTCTTTGCTTCCACACAAAGTATTTTTTTCCTTTGCTTTTGGAAAACATTGTGTTGGATGAAGAATGTGCGAAGAATATTGGAGAAAATCTTGAAAAAAATTATGAGACATTTCAAAAGAAAGATTAGTGGAAAAAACTCAAGATAATATTGAATTTGGTGTGAGTTGTATGTTTAAATGGGTTGGAAATGTATAGCGGAAAAAATAACCGTTTGAAAATCTGAACGGTGTCGGCTCACATTTGGCCGAGCATCGCTTTAATATGCACCGAAGCTCGGCCCTCTGTGAGCCGGTCGTGTCCAACTGAGCTGGCCGGCTTATTTGGACTCGAAAAACCCTCTCTCCATTATCCAAAACTCTGTTTCTACATTCACCTGAACATGCATATTATCAAATTTAGTGTGTCCTGTAGGATTTGCTCCAAGAGAAACTTTTTATTTCTTTTGTTCCGATACAAACTACCAGGTTATATGGCCACTTCAACCAAAAACAATATTTCTACTGCATCCGTTTCAGGAAAAGTGATACTCTCATTATTAACATATTTTCAAATAAAAATAAAAAGTTAAAAAAATATCATTTTTCCTAATACAGATGGGGTATAAAAGAACATGTGGCGCGGGAGCCAAACTCTGTAAGACACTCTCTCTTTCGTCTTGTAGGGGGTAGCAATATACTTGGGCGTACCAAATTCCTTAAAAGGCAAAGCATTTTTTTTCATTTGGAATGTAATAACCAAACAAGTGACAATGAAACTGAAGCCTCTCAAATCCAATCCTCCTCATCCTATCTCCCCCAAACAAATTACATGATGATTAAAAATAAAATCCCACCACTTTTTCGTAAAACCCCAAGTTTTACACAAAAACTGAGAAAAAAAAAAGACAAAGGAAAAAAAATGAGAGAGCCAATTCTGGTAGGCTCATCTCCTTCAAATTTCCTTCCTCTGAACAATAACCCTAAACACAAACCCTATTTCCTTCATCCAACGCCTCAAACTTTTACCGCCAAAATATCCTCTTCTTCATCATCATCTTCAAATTCCACCACCACCACCAGCAGTACAAGTTCAGCTCCACTGCTGATGAATGTACACCAAGACATTAATAATCGATTAAAATACTATGCTGATCTTGCTTCAAAATTAGTGGAAGATGGAAGGCTTGAGGACTTTTTAATGATTATTGAGAGTGTTTTGGGTTTAGGTATTGAACCTACTTTATTTGTTAGTGCGTTGAATATTAAACTTGTTTCAGCTGGTTTTTGTAATTTGATTTCTAATGGGAAAATTAGAGATGTTGTTGAGGTTTTAAGTAAGGTTGAGAAATTGGGGATTTCTTCTGTTTCACTTTTTGATAAGTCAGTGAAGAAATCGATTAGTTTGGAATGTCGAAGGCTTGTGAATGATGGTAAATTGAATGAAGTTGTTGAGAGGATGGTTGGGCTTTCAGGTATAATTATGCTAGAAATTGTTCATTTTTTGTATTTGAAGAAATGACTGAAAGAATTTTATATACTTAATCTTTACTATTGTTATTGTTGTGTGTAGGGTTTAATTTCCCTATCAAACATTTGGTGGATCCAATTGAAATTATTAAACTGTGTGTGAAGAAACGTGAGCCGAACGTGGTTGTAAGGTATGCACATTGTTTAATTTTTACCATCAAAGATGGGAGTATCTTGGTATATTTCATTGGCAACTGCACATTTTGGTTAATGAACAAAAATGGTCTTACATCATCTATACTCGTTTATAACGATGGTACCAGTCGCCATATAATGCAATTATCTGCATTGTGATTTAAACATTTTCTTGATCAAATTCGGGAAAGTAAGACTGGGCATGCCTAAATTATTTTGTTCCATAGTTCTGTAATTTATGTATGTACTTGATGTTTTCCAAAATGTTACTTTGCAGGTATGCATGCCTTCTTCCACAGGCTCAGATATTATACACTTTGGCCATCCAGGAATTCGGGAAGAAAAGGAATTTGGACTCTGCTTTGATTGCATATGAAGCTTCCAAGCGCAATGGTCCTAATATGTACGCTTGGCGCTCTATAATAGATGTTTGTGGACTATGTGGCGATTTCTTAAAGTCCAGGCAAGTTTATGAGGTATTATTCGAGTCTTTCTTTAGGACCCATTAGAGTTTGGAACATGTTATGATCCATAAGGACGTTTTCTGTCATGCACATTTTCATCCATGAATCCATACTCACTTGTTCTATTTTATGCGTAAGCTGTAAAACAACATGCTGAAGTAGTTCTTTGACTTCCGTGCTAAAGATGACTGGTGATTTTCATATTAGGAGAAACAACACTGTTTAAACCATGTGTTCTTTGTTGCCCAGATACTGTGAGTCTTTGAGGTTGTTGTTAGTTTGCTTGTGTATTCAGGGTCATTCTCGCCGACACACAAATATTTGTTATCATGGTCCCTTTTTATTTATAGTATTTGATTCCTTTTTGTTTGTGTCTTGCGTATGGTTTAATTTGTATCTTGAATACGATGTTACTGCAGGAGTTGCTTGCTCAGAAGGTGACCCCAAATTCGTATGTCTGCAACAGTCTCATGAATGTGAATGCCCATGATTTGAGCTATATCTTGGATGTCTACAAAAAAATGCAAGTAATGCTATCTCATCCTTATAGGTCACTTGGAAAATCATCAATCTAAATTTGCCAAACCTTCAAAATAAGTAATGAAAATGATTCCGACTAACGTAATGGCCTTTTTCTTATGTAGTGTAAATTGCGCCATGTGCTGTTTCTTGTTTTCCATGTGTTTGTTAACTCCTGTCCGCCCATGCTTGCAGACTCTAGGTGTTGCTGCAGATTTGGCATCATATAATATACTATTGAAGGCATGCTGTCTTGCTGGGAGAGTTGATTTAGCCAGAGACATATATAAGGAGATAAGGCATAAGGCGTCTACCGGGATGCTGAAATTAGACGTCATAACATACAGCACAATTATAAAGGTAATTCTTGGGGCTCACTTTCGTTGTCATTTCTCCATCTTACATTCTCCAATCTTCATGCTTTTCATGTATTCGTTTTCCGGGATTATGATATTTTTCACTGAATTCCAGGTGTTTGCAGATGCAAAAATGTGGCAAATGGCAATGAAGACCAAAGAAGATATGCTTTTAGCGGGTGTCACTCCTAATGAGGTTACATGGTCGTCTCTGATCACAGCATGTGCGAATGTGGGACTTGTGGAGCAGGCAATTCAAATATTCGAAGAGATGATAGTGACCGGTTGTGAACCTAATACACAGTGTTGCAACACCCTTTTGTATGCTTGTGTTGAGGCACGCCAGTATGACAGAGCTTTTCGTATTTTCCAGTCCTGGAAGAAAGGTGGAATCTCAAATGGATTATATTCCAAGGAGTTCAGTAGAAGTACATGTACCCTAGTTAGCATAGACGTAAATCAGTCAAATGAAATTGCAACGGAAAATTGCCACTCTGATCAGCATCATTTAAGTAAGGTTGTCCGGTTCAGACCCACAATTGCCACATATAATATTTTGATGAAAGCCTGCGGTACTGATTATTATCGTGCCAAAGCTCTTATGGACGATATGAAGTTCGCAGGTCTTTCTCCAAACCATATAAGCTGGTCAATATTGATTGACATATATGGGACCTCAGGCGATATAGGGGGTGCATTACGGGTGAGAATTACTTTCATATATCTCGTGTTTAATGAGCTAGTTTCTAGCTAGTGCCACATACACTCCAGCATTACAGAGGTTTTCGACGGTTCCTGTTAACTAACTATATTTTTCTTTTCTTTTAATTTGTCACAGGGGTTGAATTCTATGCGTGATGCTGGAATTAAACCTGATGTAATTGCATATACAACAGCCATAAAGGTTTGCAACTTTTTATATCCTTGGTTTACTTTCCAGTAATGTCCATATGCAGTATTCACGTTTTACTAATTCTCTGGCATTGCCATGGACTAATTCCAAACTCCATAAGCTGATGCACCTTGATCTTCTATTTTAGGCTTGTGTGGCAAACAAAAATTTGAGCTTAGCGTTTACGTTGTTTGAAGAGATGAAAAAGTATCAATTACAACCCAATTTGGTAATCACTGTGAACTATAGATTTCTGTCGGTATTTCCTTCACTTCGGTCTTGTTCTATTTGCAGATATCGTGAAGTTAGTTGACGCAATGAAAATAGCATGACATTACAAATTGTATCTTGCAGTTACTCTATATATAGATTAAGCATATTCTAAAAACTGCAATCATTTTTTAACTCTTTCAGGTCACATATAATACACTCTTGCGAGCTCGTAACAGGTATGGATCTGCTTTTGAAGTGCAACAGTGCCTGGCCATATATCAGGATATGCAGAAAGCAGGGTATGCTGGAGATTTCACAAGTCCGGACAGATCCTCGCTGTATATACTTTTCTTCTCTCTAATTGGTTGAGCTTTACGAGCAAGTGAATGTTAATTTTCCCTTGTGCATCTTCACTTTAAAAAAATTTCACTTCACTGCTTCTCATCACTGTAAGTCCTTGCTACTGCAGGTACAGTTCCAATGATTCTTATCTAAAGGAATTAATCGAAGAGTGGTGTGAAGGCGTTATACAGGGCCGCAACCAGAATCAAGAGATTGTGGGTCAAAATGGATCTCGTAATAAAACTGCTGTGGATAAATCCCACAGCCTTCTATTTGAAAAAGTTGCAACACACTTGCAGAAGGATATCACGGAGACCCGAGCTGTTGATATTCGGGGGCTAACAAAGGTACATTCAGTGGCTATTGTCAAGGGCATATCATTTCCAGTTAAGAAATAATGTAATGCTTTGAGGACAAAAGTAGAAAAATACGAAGTGGATACAGAAAAAAAAAGGATGAAGAGAGGCCGTAAGAACATCATGAATGCATTGCTAGCTAAATTAGGTGTAATATCGCTAGCTGCTAGGGTTTAGTTAGAAGTGTTACTTTGAGTATGTCATGAAAACCTTGATTCCATGTTAGTCGCACTCTGTAAGAGTGTGCTATACATTTAGTGTTTGTGCGGATCGTATTTTTGTACCTGAATCAAGGTACCAGAGGATAGGAAAATGATCTTAATGAGTTTAAGTGGACCACCTGATAATGAAATTCATGAATTACCTCCTCCTCCCACTGATCACAATAGCTTATAGTTTCCATATTCAAAATGTTTAAATTATTTATAATATAATCTATGGTATTCGTCATCTAACCTTTATATATTGATGCATAAACAGGTTGAGGCTCGTATTGTTGTTCTTGCAGTTCTCAGGATGATTAAAGAGAGCTACGCTCAAGGTAAACAATGGTTCTTCTTGCTAACTGGAATCAACTAAGTTGAACTCCAGAACTTCACATTTATTTATGCATCAATTGACACTGATGGCTGAAACTTTCTCCTCCTGGCTTTTAACAATTTCCATCTCCTTTAGTTGAAGGCTCTCAATGTTCTACACTGCCAGCTCCTAACTCTAATAGACAGTGGCTTCTATATGAATGATGGTTCATATTTTTGCTAGTTACATAGTTGTGGGACATTGTCGCAAACCTTATGCATCTGACTTTCTGTTGCAGGGAATCCTGTCAAAGATGACTTGATTATCATACTGGGAGTTGGCGAAGGTATTGCTACCGGCAGCGGCAGTGAGTCAGAAGTGCAGGATTCTATAGTGAAATTATTGCAGGATGAACTGAGCCTTACTGTTCTATCGTCTGGACCTAGATTTTCAGTTGCCAGTAGCAATGATCAGGGCAACCCTCTTAACTCAGATCCAATTCATGAAAATCTAGAACAGAGCAACAATTTTGAATCTCCAGCTAGGAGACCTGTAGTTTTACGAAGACTCAAGATTACGAGGAAGTCATTGTATAATTGGTTACAGAGAAAAAGTAGTAGGCTTTACACTAAAAGTAGTTGATGTAAAAATCATTTGTTTCTTTGTTATTATGTCCAATTTTTTCTTATCTGTACAAGTTCTTTAAATGTAAATTTTTATAACAATAGTGTTCTTACCACGACCTTGTTATGATACGTTGTATTCCAGAAATCAAAGAGAATCTCTATGCTGTTTTTGCCCTTAGGAAAGATGCATCATTCTCCCTCTATTTTTGTATCCACCCTTAGCGATGCTGTTTTTTTCATTTTTTGAGTCTGCTTTGGTCGATAATTCGCAACCACTTTATCATCAGAGATTGAAAAGCTTTTAACACCATGATATATTATACGAGAGCAAACTTTCATGGAACACTTGACAAGATGAAAAAGTCAGACTTGCCAGGAAGGTGCATTGAGTTTACGCGGTTCTACTCATTGAACAAGTGTATAATCCCATAACTCCATGAAGATCCAAATAAATTCTCAGAAGAACTACAGCAAGGGGACAAATACCAACAGATGAACCCTGCAATCCTTACTCCACTACCTTTAGTCCCTAAGGAAGAAAAGCGGATGTACTTCTGTGGAACACCTGTATACCAGAGACTTGAGTACAAAGACAGCATAGGGATTTCGAGCTCGTGCCACCACCAGGCTGCCTCAAGATGAGTGTTCCCGCACCCGTTAATGTTGATCAACCCATTGATCCCAACGAACCAACCTACTGCGCTAATTTACCAGGTTTCGTTTGGACACATGATTGCCCCTGACAATTACAATTGCTATAGAGGCGAATGGTTAAGATCTCATTACTCTTGTGTTGGGCTCACACCAGAAACAAGATTCAAAAGGAAGTGGTAATGCCCAACCTGCAGAATGATCTCGTCTTGATTGCTGAATTCATATAATAACTTGGGTTCTTCCAGATCACTCAGGTATGAGCCATGTCCGATTTTTAACATCAAGTAATAAAGTACACTGTTCATAAGTTACTCATGTTTGATCTAATATCTACTTTTTGATTTACTCATCACTCTGCAGAATATACTAATACAAGTAACTGATTTATTGGTATAATGTGTCATGTAAATATGCAGTGAATGAAGATTCTTCAGTACATACTCTTACATAATCTAAATCTAACTTCACGAGCCAGAGACAGAATTTCATCATTAAGCCAATCCAGACACTTCCGAGTAAAGAGTTTCCTCTTTAGTTATGATAAAGCATAAACTACTACTCCATAACAAAGCAACAGGGAGAAAAGAGTATGCTGACAAAAATATGTAAATTCCTATTAGTCTACTATAGCATTTTCATCTCATTTAGTAGGAAACAACCCACAACCCCTCGGAAGAAGTAGTAAAAAAGGAACACCTATAGGGAGAGAAAATCGAAAATATGTTTCTTCGTGTTTACAAAAGAGAAAAAGATATGGATGCTTAAGAAGTAGTTGACAGTGAATTATGGTATACCTTCAACAGTCCAGGAACTTCTGCCTCATACTTGTAAACATACTTCTCCAAGAAAGACTTTTCAGAGATCATTAATACTGTACTCAAGTAATGTTCCTTAACCTGTCCTAGGGAGACTAGAAGCTGAATGACAACACATCTCGGAATAATCCTCTTCTCCAGGCTAAAACACAGAATAACTGGGCATTTAGCAGTAAGTGATGAATTATAACCCATTTGATTCACAAGGTAATCCATCATCGACATTATCTTCTTCACAGAAGCTAACATAAACCGAGGCTGTTTCTTAAATGCATTTTGTATCTCTTCTTCTGCACAATTCCATTTCTTATAAGCATTCAATTTGGTTTCCCAGGTGGATTTATTCATGGCTGCCAATCCATTGAGACCAAGAAGAAATGTAGTCACTGAAGGATCAAAACCCATACCCTTAATCCGTTGTACGTTCTCCTCAAACTTACTTGTAGCTATTGTAAGTGCTCTTGAATGGTTAATAAGAAATTTAGAAATATTGGACTGAGGAACACCTTCATCTCTTAACATCTCAATGTTAACCATCAAGTTTTTTAGACATGATGTTCCTGTAAAAAGCCACGAATGGCGTTTGATGATGGTAACTACATCTTGTCAAAACGAACAATGTTCTTGAGGGCATCATAACAAGGGATTATTTTGTCTTCTATGCTGCAATCAAGGATACATGCGTTACTAGAGATGAACTTGGCTAGGTCAATTCTAGAAATCCCTTTTGAGCTGAAAAAATCAAGCTTAGGTTTAAGGGTTTTCTGAGGTTTGTATAAGAGGATTGAGGGACACTTAGTAATGGTTTTGGAGATGTATTGTTTAGTGAATCCGTAATTTTCAAGTAGATTAAGGACTGAATCGGGTATTTGGGGTTTTCAAATTGAGTTTTTTAGAAGCAGTAATAGCTTGATTCTCTGATAATCCACATTTAAAGATAAGGTAATTGAGTACAAATGAAGAAGAAGAAGATTTTTGTAATTTGGGGATGAACTGAACCTAATAATAGAAATAGATGGATTTTGTGTATACAGAAAACAGTAAAAATGGGTTGGTGAGTTACCTCCATTGAAGTTTCTTGTTTGCAATACAGTACGGCGCAGAGAAGACAACATTGTTGATGCAGAAGAAGACGAAGAAGAATGAAGAAAGAAATTGGAGAAATTTAAATTTTAGAAAAAGCTCACTGCTAGTGCCACCCTGCTAGGTGCCACAAGACACCCCCCGGACAAATCCCCAATGATGTGCCACCATCTCCCTTCTTCAAGAGCCAGCAGGGGGTCCATTAGTGTTGGTTTGAGCCACTAACGTGATGCCATGTCGTGGGGGCAAAACTTGGGGGAACATTTTGGGGTCTAAAGCATTTTCGCTGCTCGCTAGTGTAAATGGCAGTTATCGGATCAGAGAAAAGTCAGAAGCTGCTGGGTTATAGTGGGTACTACGGCTCTCTCTCTTAGTACGACTCTCTCTCTCTTAACTCCGTCTGTGTGCCTGTTTTTTCTCCCCGGCGGCTTGGTTTCACTAGTCGTTGGGCTATCAGCTAGTGCCCAACGGTTCTTTTATGCCGGAAATTTCTGCCGGATTTAATGTCACCCTCTTAATCTCATGTTCAATTTCTGACATTGCTTCCCCGGGTTCTCTGTAACTGAAATTTAGCATTTCCTTCCTCTATTTGAGCTCCTATCTAGTCTTTCAATGACTCAGCCAACAAAAACCACCGCTATTCTGGAAACCCCTAACCCAAATCACTATGGAACCTATCTTCTCAACTGTAATCCGAAAGTTTCATGCATGAATACAATCACTGAAGTCACAAACAGAGATCAAATCACAGATGCTGCAAGTATGGAAGCTGGAAACTCCCTTTCCATGAAGTTTTTTCAACATTAGAAATACAAGGAAACAATGTTCCTGCACTTTCAGTTTCATCTTTGCAATAATTGCAATATATCAATCACTGCCTTACCTGATATATCCCACTCTGAAGATTGCAAACCAATTCTACACCTTTTTTGGAAGAAATTTCTAAGCAGCGGTCTCAAGTACAACAAGCACATCTAGTTGTTCTCTCTGACTAACTCCACAACATCCTACTCAACCTCTGGGAAAGGGCTCTCTACAATTTTTTCTATCTAATTCACTTTCTAAGGAAGCTAATTAACAAGTTTGAGCTGGTAAACCCTTCTGATACATCTCATTATACTCTTTTATGTTCATCTATACTCTTTGACTGCATATCAACCTAAGTGTCTCTCACTCCCGATGTTTTAAATTCAAACTTAGTATTATTTCTTTGAATCCTTATATCTCTACTTATAAAGCTCTACCTATCTAATTACTTAATACTATGATCACACTATTATGACCATGTCATATCACTAGAGTATAATATATAATATATACAGTATATACAGCTTCGCAGTTATATTTTCAATATGAACGACTTGAAAGATACGTTAGTGTTGATGGTGGTTTTTAGCTTAGGGTTAGAATTGTAAAACCTTACATCTAATGTGACGTCACTCTATAAGGAAACAGAGCCACGAGTGTCAACCTCTTCACTGGCACATTTATTGAGCAACTTAATACTTTCTTATGAAATTTACCCAGAATGGTGCATGTAGCAACAATCCCAGGCATTCTGTAAATTTTGGCACCTTGCCTACACTCAATTAATATAAGTTTCTTTGAATGCTTTCTGTGCTATGCTCCCCGGCTGAACCCTTAATGTTGATATGGCATGACAATTTTTGTTCACTCGCAGCAGAGTAGCACGAATTTCCAAATATCAAGGATAAGGTCTTTGCATAAGGTATTCAATCAGAAAGCATGCTGCTCTCTGGCAACGAACTTAAAAGAACTCTGTGTCAACACATAGAATTCAATCAATTATCCTGACTAATTTGCAAAAGTTGGGGTTTTGTGCCTTGCGCAGTATATCATACCTTGCTTGTTGAAATTAAGCCTAGGAAAACTAGGTAATTAATCCGTCATGGATTAGCAGATGCAAAATCTTGCGCAGAATCAGAAAACAAGGAGCCACAGGATAGGAGCAGCAACAAAGAGAGGCGTGGACATACCTTAGGCCAACCGACGCCATTTTCCATTGGCCGCGCCCCATCCTAAACCGGCCCTATTTCCCTCGACCAATCAGGTCGCCTTAAACTCGCCACACACACATAAGTTGTGGCTGGTCCCATACTTGCCGGCCCTAATTCCCATCGACCAATCAGGTCGCACTAAACCTTCCACGCGCACCAAAAGGGTGGCCACACCCTTACTTTGACGGCTCCCTGCTTTCATTGACCAATCAGGTTGCTCTAAACCTGCCACAACTTTAAAAAGGGTGGAAATTGTGTCAAAAGGTTACCCTACCAAGTTGGCTTCCCAAAACCATGCCAACATGCTAACAACATGTCAAACATGCCAAAAACAAAATGTCAGGCGCACATGCCGAACGACATGCCAAACATGCACGCATGCCATGCGCACATGCCAAACGGCATGCCGAGCATGCCAAAAGCATGCCAATCGCACACGCCAAACATGCATGCCAAGTGGACATGCCAAACGTGCCACCTACTGCATACTACATGCCATGTACGCTAATTGGGGTTTCGACATGCCAAACCCTAATTTAGGCTAAGTTGTCGCGCCAACCGAGCCAAACAATGTTCCACAGAACACGGGGATCAATGTGTCCATTAAAACTAATGTTGCCACACCACGTTTGAATCTAACACCAACGTGCCCAAAATCCAGCGGCCATGGCTACACCAGGCGTCACTTGCACCATCGTGCCGCTGGCATGCACAAACCATGCCAGCCATGCCTCAACGCCACTAACATGCACTAAAGGCGCCACTGTGCCATTGCCAGGCGTCAACGGAAGGTAGCCACAATCAACGACTACCCTTCCCCATGAGATGAAATCTCAGCCATCCAATTTTGCCACCAAATCGCCAGACTTGTGGCAACTTTTAGGTGACCCGCCGCCTAAATCTAGTGGCCATGGCTATGCCAGGTGCCACTTGCACCACCGTGCCACTGACATGCACGATCCATGCCATCCATGCTGCAATGCCGCTGGCATGCACAAAAGGTGCCATTGCACTATTACCAAGCGCGAATGGAAGGTAGCCATAATCAATGGCTACCCTTCCTCATGAGATGTGATCTCAGCCATACAAGTTTTCCACCAAATTTCCAGACTTGTGGTAACTTTTAGGCGAGCCATGGCCACTTGCACCACCGTGCACTGACATGCACGAGCCATGCCAGCCATGCTGCAATGCCGCTGGCATGCACCAAAGGTGCCATTGCGCCAACAGAAGGTAGCCATAATCAACGGTTACCCTTCATCATGAGATACAATCTCAGCCATCAAAGTTTGCCACCGAGCCGGCAGGCTTGTGTTAAGTTTCAGGCGACCAGCCAAACAAGCCTAATAGCATCGCATGCTATTTTCCTACGGAAAACCTCTTGATTTAAACTTTCCACACGTAGCAAAGTGCTACATGTTTTCCACGAAAACGCTCGAGACATCAAACATGTCACAAACTGGGGGATACTCATCAGGGTATTGGTCTGGCGTTTTACAGCGTGCGGCGTGCAATACGCCCGTTACAAGAAAGTGTCATGAAGAAGGGCGATTAGTAATGGCAAGAAGTAATAGTGTAAACGTTTCCTTCATCATGAAAGAATAAATTCTGACGTTACACGTTACTCCACTCTTCCACTGCTCAATCGTTTCCACTTCCTACGAGACCAGGGTACGTTTTACTATGATTTGTGTAAATAAATTTTACCTATTTCCACCAAACAACAAGTTTTGGTCAGGAGAGCAACATAGTATCTAGAAATCACCTGATAGATTTTCATTCAGCTAGCCAGTTCTACTTTCCGATACAAGTCGTAAACAACCACACCTTCAGAATCAACTATTCTGGTCTCAACACTTTCTTTGCTTCCCTCCCTGAGACCAACCCTTCTCCTTCACTTTGTGACCGAAGCAAGCCTGGAACGATCATTTCTTGGTTTAGGCCAGGGTTGCACAGATTGATCTCTCGAATCAAAAGTACTCCTGTGCAGTACATTTTTTAGGGTCTAGACTCGTTTCTCATCCACACACACGAATTTACCAAAACCAGCAGAAACCGTTTTCACCCTCAAACAGTTAGGAATGAAACAAATTCAAGTCAGTATTACTAAACTCAAGTGGAAGGATGATGTCGTCGTTGTAGTTCATTACTTCTTCGCATTCTTTAGGTCTTCGGAGTAATACTTGTATGTCTCAACAATCCTAGACTTTCTAGTCTAACCTAAACTAAGTTGACTCTAGTATTTAATAAAGCGACTCTAGATGAGTTTTGATACTAAAATATGACAACCAAACTTGACATACCAACGCTTGGTGAGTTCAACCGAGTTATGCTCTAACATGAGTTTCATTTGTTTATCTTCTTCTTTGCCTTCAAAGTTTCCTTGCCTTGAACTTTTCTTAGTTAGAGGTTTGATTTGGTTAATATCCAAAACTTTTAGACTTCTTTGGTTTTTACCTATTTATTTATAACCATACATATCTTACTAACGGTGGCTTCAAGCACTGCTGCGGAAAAATCAAGTTGAGTAGTCAAGTCAAGTTGGGATTCAAACTTTGCCATTTCGTAGAAAATATATAAAATTTTTATGTAAAAAATTTGGTGTAATTTTTGTGTTTGAATGTCATATTTTTATAGCGGTGGAGAAAGAACCGTTGGAGATTTAAAATCAACTGCACGGTAGAGACTCGATCGCTTAACTCTTTTCCCATAGTGGTGCTGCCAGTTTTCCAGGCTAGCTGGCATGGCAAATGGGTGGATTAGCCACCCCCGTATGAACCGGCCTTAGCGATGGCGATTTGACCCACCCAAACCCATCCCCGTGGGTACCCGCCCCTATTGGGTATGGTTTTCTATGCACAAATGGGAATGGAGTTGGGTACGGGTAATCCCCGAAATTAGTTATGCGAGGATATGATAGGGATGAGATTTAAGGTCCCCACGTCATATTCACCCCGTGCCTTTCATATATATATAGGATTTAGAATTTTATCAAAAAGTATTATCATAGATTTTATTTATTATTTCGTTCAATGTTCATAAAAATTTACCAATGATACGATGCACACAAAGTATTTCAGTTACTCATTCATACAAATTATATTATCGATGTTCGATCTTACAATGTTAATTATATTTTCGCTTAGTCCACTTATATAATCATTCTTATTAGATTATAACCAAAATCGAGAAGAAGAAAAGCTTTCTGACATAATTTCTTTTTGCAGTTTTGACTCCAATGTGGTTATGCTTGATAGCCCCCGTTGGATCGTGAGTCTGTGACATAGTTATAAATATTTTTCGTAAATCATGGGTAACCCATTGGAAACTCGTCTCCTATGGATATTTCCCTTACCGTCCCTCCCCTGTTCTTATGGTAACATGTAGGGGATGGGTTTTGGTTTTTTGAACGGATAGGGGATGGAATTCAAGGTCCCCTCCCCAAACCCGTCCCATTGCCATCCTAATTGCACTATTCATTCCCTCCGCCGTTATACCTGACGATGACGGAACATTTAGTTTAAAAATGCCCAAAAACTGAAGCCCAACCCGTGTGATACATAGTCTAAAAACTAAAACCTTTCTCTCTCAACACCGTCCTAAAATCTCCGCTGCAAACACCAAAACGCCCTCTCTTTCTCATCCCAAAAAACTTAAAATTAAGTTTTTTAGAAGCAGTAATAGCTTGATGCTCTAATAATCCACATTTAGTGATAAGGTAATTGAGTACAAATGAAGAAGAAGATTTTTTGTAATTTGGGGATGAACTGAACCTAATAATAGAAATAGATGGATTTTGTGTATAAAGAAAACAGTAAAAATAAGTTGGTGAGTTACCTCCACTGAAGTTTCTTGTTTGCAATACAGTACGGCGCAGAGAAGGCAACATTGTTGATGCAGAAGAAGACGACGAAGAATGAAGAAAGAAATTGGATAAATTAGAATTTTAGAAAAAGCTCACTGCTTGTGTAAATGGTCAGTTATCCGATCAGAGAGAAGTCAGAAGTTGCTGAATTGCCCAGGTGTTAGAGTTTTTTAGAGAATGCACTCGTGTCTTATAAAACCCCATTCTCAGGCTGGTTCCTATGGGCATGGCTAAACCACACTTTTACCACATTTGCAAATTTTCCACTTAGCCAGGTCAGGTCAAGTTTCTACCGAGCGGACCTCTCGGTCTAGACTACAGCGTTCAGTGTTTTTTAGACTATTAGGACGGTTCCTATGGGCATGACAAACTTTAGAGTTTGACATTTTTGCACCCACTATGGAGCTGGCAAACTAGCCTGGATAAGTGGAAAATTTGCCACTTATCCAGGCCAGGTCAAATTTCCACCGAGCGGTCTCGACCGCTCGGTGAAGACTACACCTTTCGGTGTTTTTTACACCGTTAGTGGATTTTATAATACCGGTCGGTCTAGTCTACACCGTTACGTAGAATCTGATCCAAACGTCCATAAATCTTCCCCCTATAAACACAAAATTCCTCTTCTATTTTAACTCACATCTTCTTCCTATTTTCTTAGATTTTTCAATGGCTCAAAACATGTCTATGGCTCAATTCATAGAAAAGCAGCATGCGGACGAAAATCAAAGAGTTGAACTTCGAGGTAGTGTGCAAAATGAAATAAGAAGATCAAATAGTAGGAGAATTGCACAACAGTGTAAATTTAGCACGTTAGAAGATGAATGCATCTGCAGGAATTCTGTTCTCTTCACTAATCATCCAATCAATCGATGGCGCATTACGGCTTATTCCGTTTTGGGGACGCGTTTTATTGAAATTTGAAGAAAAAACAACAAACCTCAACAACCGTGATTCGTTGGTGTTGAGTGCTCGGTTCTCCATAATTTCTAAGAATGTTAACAAGTATATTGGTATGACAAGGGAAGAGGATCGAAACATAAGAAGTGGTAAAACCCTGCTGGAGATTGATCAAAGATGTCGTGCAAAGTGGCTCCATGACAACGGAAAGCAATTCCGATATGCAAGTTGTTATGAAATCTTAAAAGTGTTTCCCAAATTTAATCTAATGTATCAATTTTAAGTTCTCAATTTTAACTTAAATAAAAAACTTTTAATGAAGATTATTATTTATCAAACAAAAGTGCAATTACATTAACGATTTAAACAAACCACGATTAATATTTATCTATCAAACTAACGATTACCAAATATATATTCCCCTAAACCTGTTTGATCTTGTGAAAACTCATTATTTGGACTCTAAGATGGTGGTTGAGCAGCATCATGTGATTCATAACCTTGATATGGTACCGGAGATGGTTGAATTGAAGGTGCTTGAAATCGGTGAAATGCTGAACTTGATGGGGTATAAATTACGTATTTCCTAAATGCATCCATATTTCCGCCAACACCAGGAGTAAGTACAGGACCTTGGGGCATGAAACCAATAGAAGACTGGAAATCCGGCTCCACGTTCTCCACGTTCTCCACATTTGCTGTTGTTGGTGGTAGCTGAGTCTCTTCCACCATAGTTGGAGTGTGATGATGACTTTTACGACCTCCACGACTTCCACTTCCACGACTTCTTGAATTGTTATCACCTCCACGACTTCTTGCATTGCTATCACCGGGAATTTGAGAACTTGACCCTAACGGAGTCTCAGGCATTTCATAACTCACATTCTCCCTCAGTTTCTGCATTTGTCTCAAGTGAAAATTCTAGAATTGATTGATAAAAAGCGAAAAATTGTTCAACTGAATCTGATATTCTTCTTGTGATGTCACCACACCATAGTATGGATAACTTTGCTGCAGACCTTCACTAGTAAGTGGAACTGTAACAATATATCCACTTGGTGATAAAGTCTGGACTTCCCAAGATATTTGAGGCATATTTGACGACCCCATTTGACTGCTAGGGTACTATATGTTTCGCCCGTCGGTGATGGGGGTTGGGATGGAAGATCTGTAAGTGGAAAATTGCCAATTGCTGGAAAGTCAACACTACCTCAGTTTTGTGGATGGACAACAATATTTAGCTTCCATATCTTTTGAAACCAACTGAATTAATCATAGTTAACTTCTGGAATTTGGATCAAATCATCAACTTCTTCCCAATGTTGTCCATTATTTATGTAGCGCCTCCAAAGATAGCAACTTACTAATCCAAGAGATTAACTAAATAAAGAGGCACTAAGAATCTGAATCATTTACTTAAAGATTCAACTAAGAAATCTGCGACAAAACTTAACTCAATACTAGCCTCGCTCTGAAATATATACATATACAAGAACTCCTCTCAAATAATACATATAAAATAGTCATTTAGTTTACAAATTGAATAAACAACATAATGAACTTATCATAAGTTAACCAATAATGGACTCAACTCCTCGAAGCTTTCGCTGCGCAACTTTGATCTGTCTCTGAAACTGAAAGTGGGAATGGGTGAGCACATCATCCCTAAAAGGGGTGCCCAGTAGGAAAATAACATTTAACTTTCAAGTAATCATTGAAATGATTTGAAAACAATTCATGTTTTCCCAAAACACTAAAACACAACCAATTCACAAAAATAAACTGTCATGGTATATGGAACTAACTCCTTCTTCAAAACAATGAATTATTGGATGTAGACCAATTCCTTACACATTCAATTGTATACATTGACAATGAAATATATTAGATGTCGACCAATTCCTTACACATCTAATATTATACATTGATGTCGACCAATTCCTTACACATCAATGTTGGTGTCGACCAATTCCTTACACACCAAAATGAAGGAACATATTCTATATACCTCAGATGATAATGTTCATTTCCCAAACAATCAATAAAGACAAACAAAGCATTACAATTCCTTTCCAAGCAATGGAAATATTAAAACAAATAACAGAACTTTCGTAATTCAAAGTTAAACGATGCATGAAAAGCAAAATCAGACAATGCACGAGTTTATTAAACATAAACTTCTGTAAAAGAAAACAACAACAATCACAAAAGAGTTAAATATAAATTCCCACCTCTTTTTATGACAAGCCATGCCTACCTCGAGATCCACGATCCACTGGTTCATCCTTTGAATCGATCGTTGTTAATAACTAACTGTTAATCATACAAGAACTCTAAGACTTTAGCCAAAAGGCTCACACAAGGCTCATAACATAATTTCATACAATTCTCTAATTTATAGGCTAAGTGAACTACTTTAATGGTTCTAAGACCATTTATGGTTTTACACATTTTCATTATCCATCTTTAGCATATCTCAGGTCTACTAATTCAATTAGGTTGGTTCTATAGTCCCTTAGTTAAGTTTTATGAATATCCACAACTTTGTAGAAGAAGTAAAAGGTTAATTCAGACCATAAGGGGTCCAAAATATCAACCTAGGAATACATGGTACTAAGCCCAAGTCTACTAAACTAGTCTAATAATTCAAGGCCTAGTCTAGCTGGTCAATGTTTGGTCAGAAGTAGTCAACTAACAGGCAACATCTAAGTCCAGGTCAAGTCCATGGTCAAGTGGTCAACTTAGTCAAAGGATTTAACTCAGTCAAGATTTACTGAGTCAGGTTTGGTAACTGAGCTAACTCAGTCAGATACACTAAGTCAGCTGAGCTGACTGGGATGACTAGCAGGCCATTGCATAGGCAAAAAACTCAAATACAGCTTCATAATCTTAACCAACCCGATTCTATTCATTTTATACAAACTATTCAAACTAACAGAATTCCATAAATCAAAACAATTGTAGTTAAGCTTATCTAGATCTGCAGTTGCAGGCTTTCACTAAAGCCACTGCTATAACAGCATTACAATCAACTTCAGTTCAAACATCTCACAAGTACACTCAAGTTCCAACAACAATAACACTACCAACTACTAGCTTGCAGTTCAACAACAACAACAAATAACACTGCACATCCACTTCTATAACTTCATATCATCTCTATCTTATTTCACTTGCACCTGCAACCACAAGTTCTATAATAACTACCAAACTGCACATTATAATAACCTCTACTTCTGACAAATTAACACATTCAACTGCACAATTACCAAACTGAATCAAAACCAGTTCCATTATTAACTCCAACCATCCATGAAAAACTTCAACTGTAACATTTTCCTTATAAGATTCTGCAATACTTAACTCATCATATTCACACCAATACTATCTCAACCACGGTTCATTCACATCCCTTGAACTCCAACATCACTGCCAACCCCATAAGCTATAACACCAGCATCACTACCACCATTCTGCAACCCCTTCAATTCACAAAACAATGGATATGTCCCTCCATAAGACTCTTATTCTGCACCAGCACAATTCATTCGCCACTGTTTGTATCTACTCAGTTCAATAATAAACTCTTAACTCTTATTGTTCTCCACTAACAACTTTCCTATAATAACTACAACTAGCACAAACCCAATCCTTCACAATCTCAGACTTAAACAACCCTCACTTAGTTTATCCCAATCAACTTCAACACCAACAGTTCACAATACCATAAGTTACAACAAAACTCAATCTTTAATTCTTAACTTCATAATCAAATTCACACAATCTTAATAATCAAAATAAAAAAACCCAATTCAATTTACCTTTTTCTCGCCTTCCAGACTTCAATCAATGTCAGCACCAATTTCATCATCTAAGATTAAGATTTCACCTACAACTCCACTATAATCCTCTCAATCATCCAAACCTATCTCTAATTTTTCCTTTAAAACCTCAATTTCATCTTCTAAGATTCAGTTAACTCAAGGACCCTAGATTCTTCAATTCTTCTCCGGAGTTTGAGAATCAAACTCTAATTTATCTTCTTTGCTTCCAACACACAGAACCCCCGATTAATTACTTAATTCCATCTTCGAATTCATCTCAGAACCCTAAATCGGTTTGATAAACATCAACACCGCTCCCATCTCTTCAGTGACATCTTCTACTCCATCTACTCCATCTCAACGAGTCTCTCTCTCTCTCTCTCTCTCTCTCTCTTTCTCAAACAAAAACCTTTAATATCTCTCAAACAGACTCTCAATCGCTCGCAGAGGAAAAGAACAAGGGAAGAGAAGAAACAGAAGAAGAAAGAAGAAGAATTGAGAAGAATAAGAAAAGAATTGAGTTTATCTTCTCAGTTGAAGATAAGGCCGACCACAATTTCCTCTACACCCAACATTTGGATACGGGCAGCCCAAGTCGGTCCAAGGCAAAATAACCATTATGCCCTTCATATTAATCTAATGATATCTTCTTCGTCCGGTGTCCGAATGACATGTTCGAGTAGTCCATTTCACATAAATTTCCGAGACCTATTCAACAGTACTAGTTTGGTAGCTAGATCGTTGTTAGATTAATTCCTATTAATTAACGTTTGTGTTAAACTAGTCGAGTTATTATCGGCTAATACGTCTCTTGACTAGTCTAATATCATTGACGAGCTTGAGGGTCCTTACAATTTATCAACTTTATCCAATCATCATGTGAAATTATTGAAGTTGAAAACAGATTGATTGCTTTATTCCTTGTAACTGAAAAATATGTCTTTCTTCGTAGTACCAAATACCATGACCACTAATTGGACTGTAAAACACAAGTCACCTAAGGCTTAACTGTAGCATATATGGCTTGTGCCGTTGGTTCATGGAACTCATCAATTTCTGTATACGATATTGGTGTACTGTTGATACTAGTTCTGCACAGTTGTTTCATCCTCTGAACAACAACAACATTTTGACCATCATTAATCTGACCAATCCAATTATCAGCTTTGTACTTTCAGGTTCGCCGACCTTAAAGTAAGTATACCACCAATACTAAAAATTAACATTGATGAAAATTGATGTGTTATTAGTACATTCACCATCAGTTTGACAACTCGATGATAAATCTAATAAATAGAAAGGGATTGTGGTTCTTACTTCATATATGACCCAAAATACATTAAAGCTATCTGTCTTATTACATGAGCAATCACCGAAACATAAGTATAGCTCAGCTAAAATTGCAGAACCCCAATCATAATTTGGCGCTTTAGTTAAATCTTCTAAAGAGTCCAGAAAACCAATTAATGTCACTGAGCTACCATTGGGGAAAAAAACTTGACCTAACATCTATAATACACAAATACGTTCAAGCTCGGGATAATCTTCAGCTCTTTGTACCCCTTGCCATGGTAACGGCTCAAAAAAGCCTTCAACCCAGACACTCTTAATTCAAATGAGTGTAACTGTCTGGATTCAGGCTTTCCTTCAGTATCGTTTGAGTACAAGGGAAGTAATTGTTTTCATCTTCCTTCTGATATCCACTTTAATTGGTTGAATTATACTATTTCACCCTCACTTTTTATTCCATATGGGTACACGTACTTAAGTAACCGGATTGATTTTATTTTTCACTTTCAAACTCCAGCAAAAATTCACGGACGGGAACTTTCCGCTAGTATGCGTACGGGTACGCATACTTACCCAGATTCCAACAACCGCCAGTACGCATACGGGTACGCATACTTTGGGTTCCCGGTTTTGGATTTTTACACAAATGTGAAAAAGACACTATGATTATATCCAAAGATGGTTACTTTTTCTAAACTCTTATTTCAATCATTGAAACATTCTTAGAGGATGTTATATAGTTGTTATACACAAACTATTTTTCATCAAAGCGATTTTCAAGATATTGAAATAATCAACATGACTTTCGTCACGAGTAAAGATGAACTTGGCCAAAGAGAAAGCTTACCAACACATATTTCAAGAAACATATAAGAGACATAAACTCATCTCAAAATAACAAATGTGTATAATCGAAGTCTATATAAGAATGCGACTTTTGTCTCAAGATAGGAGATAGAGTATATAGAATTTTAAGTGATAGATAAGTTCAAGTATCCACATATCTTTTAGTCGATGAATTTCCACAAGTTCCTTGAGTATTTCTTCGTCTTTGCATGATGAACGCCATGGAGTCTAGAGCTCAACTGCACTTACTATCCTAGTCCGAGACTTAGCTATAAATAGACTAGAAATCAAGACTTATAGTTTTGGCAACTAAACTTGAGAAACAAGCTTGAGATATCAACGCTTGCGAGTTCGACCGAGCAATGTTCTAACAGAACTAAATTATTGAAGTTGGAAATTATTAACGCCAACCAATCATCTTGTGAAATTATTGAAGTTGGAAATGGGTTGATTGCTTTTACTTTTTTTCCTTGTAGATGAAACATATGTCTTTCTCCGTAGTACCAAATACCATGACCCGTAATAGGACCGAAAAACACACGTCGCTTAAGGATTAACATTAGCATGGATTGTGCTATTGGTTCATGGTACTTGTCAATAGAAGTATACGACATTGACCTAATGTTGATAATAGTTCTACATAGTTGTTGCATCCTGAACATCAACGACATTTTGACCATCATTAATTTGACCAATCAAATTATCATCTTTGTACTTGTACATGATTGGAAAAATTAATCGTGTTTCATGAAGATCAGGTTTGCAGACCTTAAAGTAAGTATACCACCAACATTGAAAAATAATATTGACGAACATTGTTGTGTTAGTACATTCACCACCAGTTTATAACAATTAACCCGATAATGAATCAAATAATAGAAAGGGATTGTGGTTCTTACCTCCAATACGACCCAAAATCCATTCAAGCTATCTTTATCCTTACTCGAGCATTCACCGAGAAGCTAGATTTGCAGAATCCCAATCATAATTTGGCGCTTTAGTTAAATCTTCTAAAGAGTCGAGAAAACCAATTAATATCACTGAGCTAACATTGGGGAAAAAAACTTGGCCTAACAACCATAACACAACAGACTCGTGCTGTGACGAGGTCACCCTCATGACAGCTCTGATCAGGGTGCGCCTTATATCCGTTGGATGATATATCATGGACTAATTTTCATCCGAGAAAATATTTAAGAAATAAATATCTTTTTGTTATTTTTTTCTTCATTTTTCTTCTTTATATATTTAATTTTATTTATTTTTTAATCCTTCTAGCAAATCAAATTATGGGGAAAAAATCCCTCAGATTGGGTTTGAGATTTGATCGATTTATGTGATTTTTTTTTTAAATTAAAACCAACTTAATTTATGTGAGTACTATTTGATTTATTTAATTTAGTTGATCTTATAAGCTAAGTTTATTTTGACATTGATTTGTCGCTTAAATTGATGGAGTTTGAACCAAGAAAAAAGGTCTTCATGAAGTATCATGAGGATATTGATTATTGTGCACAATGAAGAATAACTTGCAACTGTAAAGTACATACCGAACGACGGTATCATCTCAAAAGATAGTACCACTTTCTAAGACATCATAAAATACTGTCACTTACTATAATGATATCTTGGCACTTTCACTAGCTTTGAGAGAACAAACGATGTATACAACTAACACGATATTCCCATCATCCTTACCGTGAATGACTAAAATCCTAAACAAAGAACAGTAGAAGAAGCTCCAGCTTTTAAACTACATACCTAGAAGATTTACAACAACATTGAGATTACTTTTCTCTAGATCCAGTCCTACAAGTGATTGATTATGGGTAGAACAATTATATGTAGTAAAAAATTTATAGAAAAAAGTGAAGTTAAGGATTCATATTCCCATTAAAAATTACAAATGAGTTTGAAGGACAATAAGAAGCCAATACAATAAAATATAGGGATGTAATTATAAAAATAAATAAAAAAAAGATAAAAATACATTTATTTCTTAAATGTTCTCTTGGGATACCAACTAATCTTTGATATAATATCAAACAAATATAAGGTGCACCCTTATAGAAGCTGTCACGAGGGTGACCTCATCACATCATGACTCCAACACAAAAACACGTTCAAGCTCAGGATAATCTCCAACTCTGTGTATCCCCTTGGCAGCATAACAGTTCAAAAAAACCTTCAAACTAGACGCTCTTAATCTATATGAGTGTAATAGTCTGGATTCTGGATTTCATTCAATATCATTTGATTACAAGGGAAGTACATCTTCCTTCTGATAGTTAAATTGTACTATTTGACCCTCACATTTTATTCCCGTCAACGTGTACAAATCTAACAGTGTGAACCCTAAAAACTACATGGAAATAAAATTAAAGTTTGTATGTATAACTAAAATTTGAATCAAACTAAAAAATTGAATCTCCAAAAATTGAAATTTGTTTCTGAACTAAAAATTAAATTATTGAATGGAAAAATAGAACTTACCACACTCGAAATCCTTGGAAAAGAACGTATTTCCAGTGTTCCACCAACGTTCTACTATAACTCGTACAACTTGAGTCCTATGGTTTTTGCCTTTCATGAAATATAAACGCTGCCAAAGATATCATCACAAGGATTCTAGAACAGCTTCGGGGAGGAACTCAAACACTTCGGTTATCTCAGACCACCGACCTCTTAGTTTAGGTAAACCAACTCGCTCGGGATGGTTAGATAAATGCGTAGGTAATACACGAGGTCCAACTAGTTGCCTAACATTTGCGAACTCTTTTTCTTTATCCTGGACCCATACAATGTCACTAATTGCAACAAATTTTCCTTTGTCTTACCTGTTTTTTTTTGTCTATTTTTTTTGGAACTACTCATTTTTAAGCAAAAAATAGCTTTGGTTTGCTCTCTAGAGAAGGAAAGAATTTTTCTTTGTGAATAAACACTGGGGATTATGGTATTTATACACTGTAGAGCACGACCGCAGGAAGTCGAGTTTAAATCACTACCGTTGCAAACTCGATCGGGCGATCGAGTTGAAGCCGCTAGCAGTGTAGTCTCGACCGGTCGGTTGAGACTCAATAGCTTAACTTATTTCCCACAATGTCGTGGCTAGCTTGCCATGCCATTTACCAGGCCATCTGGCATGGCATATGGGTGGGTTAGCCATCCCTATAGGAACCGGCCTCAAGAATCAGATGCTTGAAAAGGGGTAAAAAACAGTTTAGTCCAAAACCGCACAAAAAAGAACAGATTAGTCCACTCTGATCCAACTAGGAACAGCTTAGTCCAAAAAATGTATAAAGATGCTGCTATCCTTCGCACGCTTTTAATAAAACACACGTGCAGCGAATGGATACAGTTTTGTAACTGACACCATAAACGTAGTTGTGACACGTAGCTTGGAAAAAAAACTGAATTAAAAACTGAATTAAAAACTGAATTAAACGGCGTAACAGACAAATCATTTATTCATTCTTTTTCTTTTGAAGACTGAATAGCAGAAGAAAAAAAATCAAAAATACTCATACCTCAACATTTTGAACCCTAGAAAATTTTCAATTCACAGAAACTTTCAATCAAAAACTCTAACATCTTACTAATCAAAACAACTAGATGGTTGAACAATCAGTAACATCATGTTGAAAGGAAAAAAAAGTAGCTTCAAAGAAAAACGCACCACCAACAGTGGAAGATTCAACATCAATTGAAGAAGAAATTCCATCAGTTGCGGTAGAATAAATTCAAAAATCAACATCACCAAGAACGAGATCAAAGTCAGCATTAAAAGATTCAACACCAATTTCACCCCCAACTCCATCAGTTGCTGCAGAAGAGATTCGGAAATCAACAGGACCAAAAACGAGATTGAAGAGATCATTAGAAGATTCAACATCAATTTCAGTACCAGAAACTTCAAAAACATCACCAGCTAATAAGAAATCAAAGCCTTCAAATCCTCCAAAGCCTCCAAAGTCTTCAAAGCCTCCAAAGTCTTCAAAGCCTTCAACATCTGTTATCTCAAAAAAAGGTAACAATTCAAGTCTAGTTCTGTCTATTTTTGAGCAATTTTTATGCAATTTCTTGTACATGTGTACAAATCTGTACACCGCCATGTTGCAGTGATTCATGTCTAGTTCTATCTTGTTTTTGAGCAATTTTTGTGGGAATTGTTGTTGGTGTGTATAGATCTGTACACCGCCATGTTGTTGCAGTGATTCATGTCCAGTTCTCTCTGTTTTTTTAGCAATTTTTATTGGAATTGTTGCTGGTATGTACATACTAGTACACCACAATGCTGTTGCAGTGATTCATGTCATGTTCTGTCTGTTTTAAAGATGTTTCTGTAGCACTGTACTGGTTTGTACACCAGCATGCTATTTCAAATTCATATGGCCTAATGTGTGTGTTGTGCCGTCACTTGTGTTTACCAGTGTACACACCTTTGCATCAGCATGCTATTTCACCTTCATATGGCCTGTTGTGTGTGTTGTTAACCTGTTGTGTCGTCACTTGTATTTACTGGTGTACATATCTTTGCACCAATATGCTGTTTCATATTCATATGGACTAATGTGTATGTTCTCAACATATTATCCCATCGTTTTTTGTGCTGGTGTACACATCTTTGCACCAACATGCTATTTCACCTTTATTTTGCCTGTTGTGTGTGTTTTAAAGCTGTTTTTGATAGATTTATGTATGAGTGTAAAGATTTGTACACGCACATTGATTTATGGCATGTTGTGTGGGAACAAATGTTGCTTTAGTTAGTTTTCTTTAGGAGTGTACACAACTATACACCTGTATGATATGGTCCTATTTATGCGTACGGTGATATGATTTGTACTTGTATGAATATAATGAATGTATTATTCTTCTTGGTTCATTTTCTTAGATACCAACAAACCATATAGGTCAAGTTTTCATGCCTTCAGTGACTTTGTGAATAGAAACCTTGAGGAAGATGAAACAAAAAGAGGAGAAAAAGTATGGTTCACCAATTATCAACTAGAGAAGCAAAAAGAAGGACCATTCTAGCCTGTTGTAGATATTTTTGTCCACAAAAAAGAAAACCGGAAAGATGAGAAACATACAAGTAAAAAGATAGATGATATATGGACTAAGAACCCAAACTCAATTCTGAAAATTGTGAGACAGTACCGCCATGAAATTTGTGACTCGGGGGGGCATTATTTCATGTTTGATACTACCAAGAAGAAAAAGCAAGTGGCAGTAAAGAGTGAACCTGAGGATTTGTTTCTATTTTATGGGATTAAGATGGTGCCAATGGAAGTTGAAAAAGGGGAAGATGTAAAAACTGCAGCTGAAAATAAATACGGTCCGCTGATAAACAGATTGACTCTTAAGAAACGAACTGAGCTGGGAAAAAAAGATGTGGAGGAGGAAATCGTACGTATCATGAAGCTAAAACCAAAGTCGAAAATGGAGATTTAAAGAAATGCTGAAGACTTAGTGGTGTTGTTTACTACGTAATTGTGTATCACGGTCTTTTTTACCCAGGAAAACGGAAGTATGATTAGCATGAACCAGTTTGCACACTTTTTTGAGTCTTTGGATAGGATGAAGAGAACTTGCTGGACAGTTCATATACATGAGTATCTCATGGCGAGCATTAAGAAACATCAGGATTCACCACTTAAAGTTAATGGTTGTGTGCTTTATCTGTTGGTGAGTTCACAGTTGTACACCTGATATATCCATTCACCATTTTAAATAATTCTGTTCATGGTGTTTGTTCCTTTCTCTTACATTTCCAACTATTCACCTATTTGTTAATGCAACATTGGTTTGCTGAACACAACAAAATCATGAAGCCAAGCAATGAGGAAGGTGTGCCAAGGATTCTTAGGTGGATCATCAGCGACGTCAGTAATACAATCGAGAAAGACCTGAATGATGCCATGAAAAAGGTATCTCAAAAAACTTTCTTAGAATAGTATATGTACATTGATATACACCTTTAAAAGGTGTACAAGATTGTACATCGTTGATAGATTTTAAGAAATTTGTCTTGTGTACAACAATGTACACTCTTACAACATGTGTAAAAAATTGTACACCTGTGATCAATGTTGATACTTTGGCATGTTTTCAGATGCAACCAGGATGGGTGAAGGCTTATACTGATGAAGAACGATTGCTTTTGGATGAGTACCGGAGGTAGAAACAAGAAAATAACATAGATGCCGTGAAAGAAAAGCTGCGTATTTCAGATATGCGAAGAAAGAAGTTGGATGAGGAGCTTACTGAAGTTCTGGATAGGAAAGAAAGGCTTCTTAGTTTCATTGAAGAGAAAAGACTAAAAGTTAATGAAGTTGGTCTAATGAGCTTGACAGAAAGAGAAGCTAATGAATTCCGTAATTACACTTTGCATGAAATCTTTAAATGTGCAAAGGAAATACGGCTTGAAACTGAGGAGGATGAGGAGATTGAGGAGGAGGAGGAGGAGGATGAGTATGAGGATGATGGGGAGGAGCACAAGGAAGATGATGAGATTGAGAGGATGAGGATGATGAGGAGGAGGATGATGATGATGAGGAGGAGCACAAGGAATATGGTGATGATGGTGATGACAATGACAAGGAGGAGCATAATGAAGATGACGATATGCATGATCATAATGATGATGATAATGATGATGGTGATGGTGATGACAATGACAAGGAGGGTAGTAAGGGTGGTGATATGCATGATCATGACAATGACAAAGAGGGTAGCAAAGGTGGTGATGACGAGCATGGAACTGAATCTGAAAGGAATAAAGTTCCGTCTGAAACTCCTGAAAAGCAAAGGTACAACATCACTTTTTTTTTAAATTTGCAAGTCATTTTTTTTATGTGTGTACATAGTCGTACACCAGTGTGTGAAAGCTAATACCTTTTCTCAAAACTTGAATCTTTTTAGCACTCCTTCCCCAAAGACCAATGAGGCAAATGAAGAAGATGATGGCAAGGATGGAACAAGCAAAGGAGTTGAGGCTGAAACTGGTAACAAGCCGAGGTATATGTGTAGCTCGCATTTCTTCTCATTTTCTATATATGTGTACCAATATGTACACCTTAGTGATTTCTCATTTTCTAAAAAAATTGCATTTTTTTCAGCACTCTTCTGCCAAAGGAAGTTGAAATCCCTGAAGGTCAAGAAGAGCATATGAACCTTAATGACCAGCACAATGCTCAAACTGATGAAATTGACAAAGTAGCTGGGTGTGAAGCTGCTAACAAGCAAAGGTATAAAGAAAATGATCTCAGCTTATATATTTTATTTTATTTTGTTTTCAGTATGTGTGTACAAGGATGTACACCTTTATGACTTCTTCTGAATTTGTGTACATACCTGTACATTGGTGTAAAACTCTGTACACCATTGAAAATTGTCATAAAAATTTCATTTTTCAGTACTTCTATGCCAAAGACAAGTGTAATCAATGAAGATAAACAAGACCAAGTGAACCTTGATGACCAGAATGTGATGGATGACACTCGAACAACTGAAATTGATGAAGCTACTATAATTGCAGCTGAAGCCATATGTCAATTGGATCCTAAAGAAGTCCTTTTACTCACACAAGGAGAAGAATCACAGAATGAGACTTATACATCAATTGAGGACCTTCTAGATAACTAGTCTGAAACTGTATTCGTAAAGCTTGAAAAAGGTTGTTACAGAACGGCACCATCTGAAGTGAAGGAAAAGATGGCAACCCTGATCCGCCACGATTGTCTAAGCTTTGCATTATTGAGCCAAGAAGATCCAAAAGAAGAGTCGTCGCAAAAATCATTATCCAATGAAGATGTACGAGAAAGGATCATTAAACAAAATCCTAGTGAATTTTTTAGCAGCCAAGAGGTAGAAGAAGAGAAAACCACTCCAGTGAGGACAAGAGCACGGAGGATGAAGGAAGAAGAGATGTTGAAGACACAAGCCTCTGGAAAGTTGTCCACGACACCACAAAAGAGAAATGAAAAAAGAAAGCTAGATCCTGAATTCACTGCCGAGGGTAAAACCAAACGAGTTGTGATAAAAGCAGATCCAAAAGGCAAGGGGATCAAAGTGGGACAAGAACCAGGCTATCCTGCCCCAATAAAGAGAAAGGGAGATGTATATCGTCCTCACAATCCATTGCCAGATGTTCGTCTATCACCACTATACCATGCTATGCAACCAGGACAGGACAAAAAAAGGGTACAAAAATTCTTCGACTATGCAAGCATGGAGTAAGTTCACAAAACACCATGATTGAATCTTATAAAAAAAATTATGTGCAAAACTTTATACACCATGTTAACATTTCCTTTATGTTTCCGCAACTCTGTAGCTTGGCAACTAACAAGACTGGATGATCCAACAATCAAGAAATATATTTTGATTGTTGGAAGAGTACTTCATGAACTGATGTTCAACAAATATATGGACCAAGAGGTACTCCAGTTCTACATCCATCGACGTAGAAGAGCACTTGTCAGAGATAACATTCGTCATCCAGATGACAAAAAGTACCTGAGCTGTGAAATTATGAGTCCTACTGCATGTGTAAGTTTCTCAAAACAAATAAGAAATGTCATATATAGTTACTTTAATATTGTGTACATAGTTGTACACCTAATTGACATGGCATGTTCTATGTGTTTTTAGATTTCTTTAGCTGTGTACATTGATATACACCAATATGAATATATGATTGACACAAGGTATGTTAAGTGTTGATTGTTAAATTTATTTAGCTATGTACATAGATGTACACTAATATGCATCTATGATTGACACATGGTCTGCTAATTCTTGATTGTTAGATTTATATAGGTGTGTACATAGGTGTACACCCGTATATCATACATGGATATACGGTCTATTTTCAGGCCTACAATGTTTGATTTGTTAGTTTTCTGTAGTAGTGTACATGCTTGTTAGTTTTCTGATTAAGGTGAGCCTAATTAATTTTGTTTTCTAACAAATTATTAATTGCAGTACTATGTAAAGTATAATGTCACCAGCGAGGTGCAAAATCTTGTGGTTGATTTCATGCGAGACATGCCTGAGAATATGGAAGTTCTTGTAATCCATATCAATCATTCTACAGATCAAACGAGGAAGGGATTGCACTGGTCGCTTTTGAATTTTGATTTCGAAGCTAAGGAATGGAAATGGTATAACTCGTTACACTCAGAAAATGAGCAGTCATATAAAGACGATGCAAAGAAACTAGCAGATGTGGTACAAGTGGAACTCAATAAGAAGAGAGCATTGAAGGGTCACCCACCTATAGAAGATCACGAATTAAACATCATGACATGCCCTTCACAAGGAATCAATCCGGACTGTCGAATATATACTTGTTACTTTATGAAACGAAGTATGAAGACAACAAAAGGTATGGAAAAAGGTCAGCAGAGGGTCGAAGACATTTGTCAGCAAATGAAATCAAAATTGGTGGCCAAGATGTTGACAAAAGTCGGATGGTATGAAAAGGTGTGGGATATAACGAAGGACGAGGAGCATAATCAGTGGCGCAAGACTACAGGAAAGCAACCATTGAAGAGGAAGAAGAGTTTTTAATCTTCATTCAACATCACTTTCTGAATTTCTTCTAAACATTTTTAATCTTCAGACAAATTTAAGTTTTCAACTTTCTGTTTAAGACTTGTCACTATTATAAAGACCTTAAATTAATGTTTTTTATTAGTTTCAATATTGATGTTTTGAAAATAGACTTGTGTGAGTATTAAAGTATGTATTACAGGTTAGGAAATATTAAGGTGTACATGATTGTGCACAGTTTCTGACAGAGTAGAAAATCTGACAGGCAATGGTACAGGAAGGTGTACATAATGATACACATGTACTAACAGAAACATAAAATAGAAAAAGTAATAACCTAGTACCAATCATTGAACAACAAAAATAAAAACTAATTACTGCATTAGAACTAAAAAAAATGAATATTACTAAACAAAATAAACTAGTAGCATCCATTGTACAGCAAGGTGTAACTACACATGTAAAAAGACAGGTAAGAAAAGTGAAGTGCACATGAAGGTGTACATAATGGTACACAGATCCTGACAATAATTATCCATGAATAGAAAAATGAAAAGACATTACCAAAAGTAAAAACCAAAAAACATAGAATCTTTCAAACATATCAAACATAATAAAAAGCATCAAGGCATGGGGCAGGTAGCTCTGTTGTGGTGACCAAGAGTGAAGCACTTTATGCACATCATAGGCCTCTTTTGCTTCTCCAAAGACTTCTTGAAACGCTGTTCTCTTCGTCTACCGGGTGGAGGCACAGGAATAAGAACAATAATCATATCACTAGGATCATAAAACTGCGGCTTGTCATAATTGGGGATTGGCAAGATGATCTCTTGGTATGTCCTGTTATACCATTCAGTGGTGAAGTATGGCTCAACAAATGAATAGATGTCCTCCCTTGTAGATTGAATGGCAGCACAAGCATGTGTGCAGGGAAAACCATTTACTTGCCACCTGTGACACGTACAAGTTCTCTCCAACAGATCTACAGAATGAGTACGGGGAGACCTGACTTCATACAATATTTCCATAGACTCAACAACAGTCCAAGTACGACCAATGTTGATGTTCTCGTTTAGTAAATCCTCGTATACATGAGTGAGCCTAGTGTTAAAATTTTCAAAACCTTCTACCCTTCTCTTAGAATTCATCTGCATAACCTTCAAACTAAGATAATAAAAACACAAAACATAAAATCAAAACATGATATAAAATAAATACCGATAAAACATGTGTACAACAATGTACACACAGTTGAAGAATCACAGATATACATGTGTACAAGTATGTACACATCAAGCAAATCCATGTGTGCGACAGTAAAAAATAAATGAATGAAACACTAAACATAAAACTCACCGTGTCGCATCGAGAAGAGCAAAAACAGGCATCTTTTTGAACTCAATAATCCAGTTATTGAATGACTCGACAATAGATGAAGAGTGAGCAGCATATCTGCATACAGGGAAAAATGCATTTGCCCATTTCTCCTTTGGAATGGTCCTGAGATAATTAGCAACATGTACACAACCAATTGCATGCATGCCCCGCAAAGCTTCTTCAAAGTTCGCTGCTGTGTAAGAGTAAGCAGCTTTGTAAAAAAAATCAATAACGGCATTGTAATTCACATCACCTTTTCCAATAGGGAGATTGCACTTGATGTGGTAAAAGCAATAGTTGTGATATGAACCAGGAAATGCTCTTGGAATGCCCTGCAGAAGTCCTTCGTGACGATCACTAAGGAAAACAATCGGACGATCATCGACCACTTGTTGAAGATTATCCAGAAACCAAAACCAATTGTCTTTGTTTTCAGATAAAACAATAGCAAAGGCGTATGGGTAAAAACCATCATTTCCATTGACACATATTGCATCCATGAAAGGACCCCTGAATCTACCAATGAGGAAAGTAGCGTCCTAGTAAATCATGGGCCTGAGATACCTATAGCTATGCTTGCAAGAACCGAAACAAATGAAAATCCGCTTAAATATTCCAGATTATTCATCAACTTCAAGTTTCACAAAGCTATCAGGATTAGTTTGCTAAATGGCTTTCACATACCAATTTAAATACCTATATGACTTCTCGTCATCACCATATTGATCTTCAAATACAACTTCTTTCCCTCTACGGGCATGGTGATACTTAATATTGGACCCATAAGTCTTCTTAAAGAGTGACATGATCTGTTTGGGTTTTAAAGTGGGATCACCCTGTATACTATCAACGATCAAATGCTTAACTTACTTGGTTGTCACCACATGACTCTTCAACCTCAAACCAACACCACAGCTACAAAAAACAAATCTGGAATAAGTAATGTGCACCACATTGTACACTTAATAAAATCTCAAAAACAACAACACATGCAAAAAGAAAGCACAGACCAAGAAAGAATATGAAATTTACACCACAAGTGCCACCAAAAAGCCTACAACAAGTAATGTGCACCACAATGTACACCTAAAACAAGTCTACATATTAAAACCTAAAAATCAATAAAATGGATAAAAAAAACAAGTGAACACCACTAACCTGTGAATAACGTTAGAATCTTTCAGCACAAACCGAGAAATGTCACCATTCACAGGCCCAAAGTGAATCCTCCAACCACAATCATCTTCTTCGCACTTCGCAGTAAAACGAGTCTTGTCGTTTTTAAGAATAAGAATCTTGTAACCAGTACACATCTTGTATTGATCAACAACAATCCTTACAGCTTTAACACCACCCACAAATTCTCTACCAATATTGTCAAAAACATAACGCCATTTATCGATAATGAGAGGCTTGTCCTTGTCCGCGTCATGATCGACCACCCTTACAAGCTTAGGACTTTCACTTACACAAGAGTTTGAAGTACTAGCACCAGAACTACTGCTACAACCAGAATTAGAACGAGACAAAGACCTTGAACTAGTGCTACAACCAGTATGCTTCGGAATCACATCAACATTCAAATAGAAATCTTTATTGTTCATCTGAATAACAAGAGCAACTAAACCTTGAAGTTGTATGTCACCTTGTATAAAAACTACTTTATTAGTATCCATATAGGAAAAACGTATACTCAAAGGGGACAAAGACCTCCACTGCTTACAGGCAAAATGCTTCAATTCATCAACGGTGATTAAAGTATTAACACGAAAAGCAGAAGAATGTTCACCATGATTCAAAACAGCATGAACAAACTTCTCAGACATATTTGATACACCTACATATAACAAAAGATATAATAATAGTTTCAGATTTGCATAACCTAAAAGTTGAAGAGTGTACAGGAAAGTACACATTTAACCGAAGGAAAAAATCAAATAACAGCAAACTTCAAATCAAAACTACTCCATCGATTAATCGAAGATATAATAAAAGCTTCAGAATCTTATTAGAACACATAATTGAATAAACCAAAAGCATATGATCTAATATCAGTTCGATTTCATATCATGCATCATAACACCAAACACCAAAAAACAGTAATCAAAATCATTCCCCGAAAATCAAAAGCTAAAATACACCAAAAATCAAATCAATAACATACAAACAATAAGATGTAACAGATTGAATTCATATCATCAACTGATAAAATCAAAAAAAAAAACTAAATATCAGAAAAGAGATTCAACGATGAAGCAAAGACAGAACCTGAATTTGAATTCCGTTAAATATCAGAAATTCGTGAAATCCAACATAACCTCTATGAAACTGTTAAATCTTACTTGTAAAGTTGAATTCTGGATCGATCTATCTCTGAAATCTGACGTGAATTCAAATCTCTAGTCCAAAAATAATCCCGCAACTACACTTTACCAGTAATCTGAAGTTGAATCGCAACCAAATTTCTCTCTGAAACTGTTAAATCGCCTACGAATTTCTTCTCTGTCCGGCTCCCTGTTTTGAAATCATGTTTGAGATCTGAAATTTTCGATTTCAAATCCTCGTTTTATGTATGGAATCGTCTCAAGGGTAGTTACGGGATATTGGAAATACAGGAAAATCGGGATCGGTCACAATTTTGGACTAACTCGTCCATATTTGGGTTAAATTGTTTGAGACGGGGCTTTTTTGAACTAGAGAGTACCGGGCCTGAAATGAGAGGACTAAAGCGTCCAAAGCCCAGTAACTTTGGGATTAAACGTCAATTTCTACTTTAAAAAGTGCCCTCTGCAAAGTTGCACTATTCATTCCCTCGGCCGTTATCCCTAACGGTGATGGAACTTTTAGTTTAAAAATGCCCAAAAACTGAAGCCCAACCCATGAGACAGATAACCTAAAAACTAAAACCTTTCTCTCTCAACTCAGTCCTAAAATCTCCGCTGCGAACACCAAAACCCCCTCTTTCTCAATCTCCGTCGCTACACCGCAACCAGTGCACCACCGCCACTGGCACTAGAGCACCACCACACCAAGCACTCAGTGAAAGGTAATCTCTCGAGCTGGTGATTGAAAAACCCTAATTTATTGGATTTCAATTGTGTTTTCAATTGTCTTTCTCTCTCTGTCATATCTCTCGAGCTGGTGATTGAAAAACCCTAATTGATTGGATTTCAGTTGTGTTTTAATATTTTTATTTATTATGACTTATTAGCAAATTGTTCATCTTATTATGTATTCCAGTATTTAATCATGAGAGAATTGAAAATGGGTGGGAAGAGAAAGAGGGATGAAGGAGAATCTGCTGCTGCTGAAGAAGAAAGAGAAGTAAACCCTTCGAGTAATAAGAAAAGTCAGGTATTACCATCTACAATAAAGAATAAGGACAAGAGAGCTGCTGTTCATTCCAAAATCAAGCATGAAAAGAAACTTGCTAAACGAAAGAAGCAAAAGGATCGTGAAGCTAAGGAAAAGAAAGCTATGGACCTAGGAGAAGAGGTGAAATTACCTTTCATTCGTTTTCATATATTTATTTACCTGTTGGTATCTGTAGGAAAATGGCTTTTAAGTTGGATTTGAGGTGTTATTTTAGAGTATTGGTTGTCTTCAGCATTTGGGGGGTTTGGATTTTTTACTCATACAAGTTTTGTAATTTGCAGCTACCTCCTAGACCAGTTCCACATACTATTGAAAACCAAAGGGTGCCTGATGAAACCATTTGTAGGCCTGACGATGAAGAGGTTTGTTTATTAATCTCTTTTCAAGTTTCCATCTTGAGTTTTGGAACCGTTTGTTTGTGTTTAACACAGAACGTAGTCATAGGGATATTTTCCAGTCATTATGAGTAAAATAGATGCTGTTTAGTTTTTCTAAGCGGTGGTATTGTTGTCCCTGTGCAGTTATTTGCTGGGAATGATGCGGATGAGTTCAGTGGGATTCTGAAACGAGAATTTACACCAAAAATCTTGATCACCACGTGTCGTTACAACTCTACTGTATGTTTCCTTGATACTGACACACTTGGTCTGGCTTAAATGTTATGTTCACAACACGGTATTTGATGGTCTTCTTTTATTTTATTTGCAGAGAGGACCAGCTTTCATTTCGGAACTACTCACAGTGATTCCAAATGCTCATTATTTCAAGAGAGGAACCTATGACTTGAAAAAGGTGATCTCATTTTTATGTTTTTGACATTGTTGCCAATTGATCTGTGAGCAATAGTTTTTACATTGCACACTTTTCTTTGTTCTGCAGATTGTTAAATATGCAAATAAAAAAGAATTCACGTCTATAATGGTTGTCCACACTAACCGAAGGGAGCCAGGTAAGCAAATTTTTGTGGGTTGCCATTTATTCCTAGACTGCACTCTCGGTTATTGAATTCTGTTTAATGTTTTGTACCTAGTCTTCGTTATGGTTTAATGTTTATTGCAGGATTCTGTTCAGACGTTAGTTCATGAACATTTTTAATTTTTTTCAATGTAGATGCTCTTCTCATTATTGGCTTACCTGATGGACCAACTGCACATTTTAAGCTCTCCAGTCTAGTCTTGCGCAAGGATATTAAGGTATTTCTATTTAGGATTACGCCCATGCATCCCTGGCTCATTGCTTCCTTGGGAAAGTTTTAAACTCCAATGCAGGAAGTATATGTGGTTGATATTCCTGTATGTCCACTCACATACAGACAGACATTGATTTCGATAATTAAACCATGAATGCAACTTTATGTCCTAACGACATCTATTTGATACGGCAGAATCATGGTAATCCAACTCGTCACATGCCTGAACTTGTGATGACTAATTTCACGACACGTTTGGGACACCGTGTTGGGAGGTACAGCTCTTACCCAGTATAACATTTAGTTTTGCTTAGATCTGAATTCCACACATATACCTGTCTCCTAATTTTTTTTTCTCTCTCGATATATTCTGTTTAGGATGATACAATCACTCTTCCCTCAAGATCCTAATTTTCGAGGAAGAAGGGTTGTGACTTTCCACAATCAGCGTGATTTCATTTTCTTTCGACACCACAGGTTTGTCTTTATATGGTTACGTTTTCTCTGAGTGCAACACTTTGCTTGAGGGTACACTGGTAAAATTTGGTTTGCATGGTGGTAATATTTTTTTTTGCACGGCACTAGGTACATTTTTGACCAGAAAGAAATCAAGCCTCTCGATGGGAAGAGTAAAAAGAAAGAAGCCAAGGAAGAGAAGGAGAAGAAGCTTGGAAAAGTGTTTACTCGCCTGCAGGTCAAACTTTTACCTTCCTATTGCATAACAATCTGAGTTTGGTAACAGTGATAAGACCTAATTCAGGAGCAGAATACTTGTTTCATACCTTTTATTAAGTAACTTATAGAAAAATAAACTTTTAGCAAGTATATAATAATACATAAAATGTTATATCGAAACTGTGGTATAAGTGGAAGGAAATTGTTTGTCCATCCTACAACACTCTTATACGTCATAAAGGGTGGCAGGATCACTGATTTATTATGAAGTTCTCACCCGAGTCCTCGTTAACATATTAGCTAAAATTATCCTTCCGAAAACGTGCAGGAATGTGGTCCGCGCTTCACGCTAAAGTTGGTCAGTTTACAGCATGGAACATTTGATACTAAAGGAGGGGAATTCGAATGGGTTCACAAGGTATTATGTTCCCCTATTTGATATAGAATGAATTTTCCTCTCCTTTTCCATATAATTTGTTTGCTGACCTTGCTTTTGTTTTGCTGATTGTTAGCCGGAAATGGATACGAGCCGCAGGAGATTTTTCTTGTGAGCTTTTAGAGATATTGCAGGAAGAATCGTGTTGCATGGAAGGAAGGTTCTTTTCCTCTTCTTTTCCAAGTTACTTGGTGAAAGGAGTAAAATTTTTGTAGGTATTTTCTCAATGAGCTACAGCAAACCTTGTTTGTCGACATATTGTAAAACTTCTTGGATTCTGATAGGTAATTAACTCATATAAACACAAACCATTGCTGTTTTGATGATTTCATGGGTTGGTCAATTCTGATTGTCAATGTAGTCGTGGGTTATTGTTCTTATTTATTGATAAAAGTTTCGCGTCATATTACTGGTGATGCATTGTCAGTTAGGATTTAAAATTATATGGAAGAGTTTATTTTTGCTCTCAGTTTCAGAAAATATAAAGAGCTTTATTTTTGGCTGGCAGACGAGGTAATACAAAGCCTCGGTGTGTACCTATGCTTGTGTCTGTTATATAGGTTAGTCTAGTAAATGTTCATCCTGGTGCACTTGATTATTTACAAACATTTGATTTGATTTCTCAAGCAAACTTGCATTCAATAGTTTTGAAACTGTTAGGGTCCAAAAGTTGGATTGTCTTGAATGAACCTCATCCTTGTAGATTTCTTAAAATTGATAGGAATCCTTATGGATCATTTTGCTTTTGGATGTGGAACCTATCCCAGGAGCATTCTCGCCTTTTAAGGAAAATGCACTAGGATATCCTTCTTGGCTGATAATGGTTATTTACTTATATGAGTTATGCCTTCATACCTATTTGAAAATCCCAATGCTTGCTTTTACAATTCTGAATCTCTTCTTCTGACCAACACCAGTTCTAAGCAATCTCAATGGCTTCTATATTTTCCAGTTGTTGCTGTAAGCGCTCCCGGATGCATAATAGTGTTTGTTAAGAACCAATGCATTGTAGGGGCCCTGCAATTTGTTTAGTTCATTTGACAGTTTCAGATACTGAGGGTTCAAAACATATACCTTGGTGTCAAACTGCATCTGCCCAACCATTGCCTGACACTGCCGTACACAAAATGTGCCGTTAAGCACTCCTCAGTCCTCACGTTCCTCTGATCCATCAATTTCTTTCAACACGCATTTATTCTAATGAGCCGATTTTACTGGGTTACACCATGTTTGTTTAAAATCACCTGACTCATCTGAATCTGAGTCGATATGTTTGTTTTGAGTCAGATCTGACTCATCTGACTCGGAAATAAGTGAGTCAGTGGTTTGGTTCCATGAGTCAGGGGTATTTTGTTACCTGACTCAAATGAGTCCGAGTCAGGGGTTATGTCTGAGTCAGAGGTCAAGTCAGATCTGACTCAAAATGGAAAACAAACGGTCTGACTGCTGACTCGGACCGAGTCAGGGATTGACTCAGATTTAGTCACCAGGTTTCTTTTGGTGGGCAAGGGTTACCTTAATCTATAGGGCATGTCTTAGAATTAAAGAATTGGATTCTCATCAGCTAACAACACAATATTCAGCTAAGAACAATTGTTTTTTAAATGAAACTTTAGAACAACTTTTTTTTTTTTTTTTGATGAAAATTCAGAACAACAGTTATGTAGCGTCAGCACAGTTTCCATCAAGAGTTTGTAATTTTGTATTATCCGGACTATTAACCACGATCATTATATATGGTTAATTTAATAATCACACCAAGTGATCAACTAGACTTTGAATCTGTCCATTGAATTGTTTTTAGTCCAAACTAAGATTCAGCAAACGCAAGATCATTCTGATCGAAAGAAAATTCATTTACACTTATAATATGCCTACACTTGCGACACTTGCGAAATTTTTTTGTTGAATTTTTACTTTTGGTTGCTTATATGTTAGTCCAACTTGCAAAAAATTAACCCCTATTCAAACAATTTTTTTGACTATATGGATAAAAGTAATAAATAGGAAATCGCAAATAATTCCAAATTCGCTTACGTCTTTCATTCCACTTCTTTGAGCAGCCCTGCTCGCCACCGTCACTCCTCTCAAACTAGACCAAAGAGGATTTTCCACAGGCCTTTGTACCTTATAGCTCTTTATGAAGTACGTCCAATCTCCATCGACTTTGGACAATGGCGGATAATTAATTAACTATAGATGCCGCTTCAGAGGCATATACGACGAGCAGTAGTTGCAGAGCCTACCAAGGTTTTTTTTTCTTCGGCTTCCACAGCCGTGCCTACTTGGTCTCTTTCTTCCACTAATTGAGATCATAAAACTGATTACGATCATAAAACTGATTTTCATAGGACAAGGAAAAGAAGTCGTTGTAGTGTACTTGAAAAATTAAAGGATTGTTATCTGTTCACAGAAAGCTAAGCCTTTAACGCCTTGACTGAACCACCAGCCGTATATAAGGTGGTCAATATCTAGAAGGAGTAATGAAGAAGGGGATTCTCATCAGACCGCCAAACCAAACCATGCCAAAACCGAAATCAGTTTTTTCTCTCACAAATTTTTGGGTGTGGTCCCAGTGGGCCCTGCAGAGGACAGCAGGGGTCCCATGTTATGGGTTTTGTTGTGTCTTGGTAGTTTTCGTGTGGTTCAATCACACGGTTCACCAAGAATATTTGAATGAAGAATTAATGTCTGATATAACTTGCGTTTTCCAGATCACCATCACGTTAAAAATCTAACAATATGACCACGGAAAGGTACGATGGTCAACAAAGCAGTCGTACTAAAGTTGAGTCAAGGTAAGCAAATTTGCGCTATTGCGTGCATACAAAAGAAAACTACTGCTATAAAAGCAACCATACATATGTGACGTTCTTCATTGGTTTTTCTGTCTCTAAACATCCATTCTCTCTATGGTATAGAGAACAGAAGAAGATAAAGAAAAGCGTTTTAGTCATGATGCTCAAGTCTTCGTGGAAGAAACTCAAAGGGACTCGCACTTCATCGTCCTCATCATCACAATCAAAATCACAGTAGTAAAGATGATAACAAAGTTCATCATCATTATCATAGTCCGTCTGCCAAGTTATTAGATGATTTTACTCAAGCTTCCATGGTAAATCTGAAGTCAGTTTTTTTTAACTAATCAATCATTTTGGTTTAATTTTTGACGCAGGATATGCAGGACATGAAAAAATGCAACGATACCATACTTTATGCTGCTGCTGCGGCTGCGGCTGCAAATAGCGCATTTGGTATTTCACTAAACATATTTCTTAGTATAATTTAAATTCTTATCTTGCATCCTTCCAAAATATCTTTTCGTTCTTTTTTCTTCAGTATTTTCTGAATCTCTGCGAGAAATGGGTACTTGTCTACTGGAGCAGAATGACGATGGACAAATTGGTAACAAATAGTGTTCTTGTAGTGTTACTGCTAGTTATGGTGTTTTTATTTTTATTTTTTTATTAATTTTTATTTTGTGTTCATTAAGTTTTCTTTCGATATAGTAATTTTGGTTGCAGGTAATGTTCTCCGAATGCTGATTAAAGTGCAATTTGGACTTCAAGAACTTGTTGATAGCTATGTGAGTCCTTTAACTATTGCAATCTTGTGACACTGACAACAATCTTGTGACACTGACGAATTCATATGTAGTCCTTTGTTATAAACAGCGTAATTTCTTGATCTGTTTATATATGCTGATGTTCGAGACGTCTGGATATTTCAGCGGTCTCATATTTTCCAGACAGCAACGTCAGAGTCCATTCTAACTCAACTAAAAACAGTAGAGGTCTGTACTTGATCATATATGCCTAGCCTCTTGCGATAATATCGTCTATTTTTGGTCACTGCTTGGTCTAAATTTAATAAATTTTTTGTCGTATTTGCTGATTTCTGCAGCATATGAAACAATGGTGTGATGAAAAAAGGTTTCTATCTCTTTCTATTCATCTTAATTTCGATCTACATATTCTTTCATGACTTTCTCTAACTTTCAGTGTCATGTGCCTTTTGATTTCTTTCAGAAATCTATATCAAGGCCTGTCGACTGCTCAAAGGGAAAATGAAAAGACGAGATCTTTCAAGGGTGAAACCGTTTCACTTCAGAAGTTGCAAGAAGCTTCTGAGGAATACGAGCGGGAGGCGATTTGTTTTGTTTTCCGGTTGAATTCATTGAAAGAACGACAAAACCAGAATTTGCTAAAACAAGCTGTTCAGCACCATGCTGCACAGGTTAATTATGTTCTTGCATTTCAGACGTCATCTTAGTATCTTACTCATCCAGATTCTAATGCATGTTCTACTAAATTACTAATCATTTTTTTCTCCTTCTTTGCGCGCACGTGGAAAAGCAGATTAATCTTAAAGTTGCTAGAGGCAATTGGCCCGGAAGTAATATTGGCAGTTGAACATCAACACAGTGACTTTGTCTTGGAAGCTGGCTGCGGGGAAAGGCGTGCAAGCTTGAGTGGCACTCGTAAAAATTTATGGTGCACATTGCCCTTGGAACCAAGGAATCATGAGAAAGATCTAAGATATGATAAAAAAGAAAGCAATGTCAACAAAGCTTAAAACAAGTTACCTTCTCCTTTCTCATCCCCGAGAATAGGCAAGCTCCATGAACTTCCGAGCCCACCGACTGCTAGAAATGTACCACTAGTTCGTCACCCGGCTTCCTTGGGAAGAAGTCAAAACCTGTTTGCAGCAATGGATGAACGGTTGACGCCACGAAATGCAGCATCATATCCAACATCACCCATGCTTTTTTGATGGAGGGAGATTTATGGAAACTTTCCTATTATTATTTGCATTTTCTATTAATGATATGTTAAGCAGAAAAAAGAATGAAATTAATTAGTATAATTTTAGAATAGTCAATAAATTTATTTTAAGAGTTTTAATTATATACTACAAGAAAACCTAGTTCCCATTTCATTACATCATCACAAAACCTTGAACTATTGAACAAGCCTCAACCCAATAAACTTTCTTTTAGGTTATAAAACACAAAATCGAAAATTCACAAAGTTCATTCTGTTGGGAGTCTGAATGCGCCACTCCAAAACTCCTCCTATGATTCCGTCTTCTGAACAGGAAAAAGACTTTCTGCGAAAGCTGTAAACAGTTTAACTGAACAAAAGTCGGGAACTGAGGCAGGAATCCCACCAACTTTGACTTCACAAAATGTTTTTTTCTTCCAATCGTAAGAATAAAGATAGACAGAATTCACTCGTCTTTTACGATTCCCGAAGAATTCCATAATGATTTGGTTTGTTCCTTCAACATTTGAAAAGGAGAGACACCGCTTCCTATCCCAAGAAAAAGGTAACGTTATAATGTCTTCACTCCAATTTGCCTCAGCATCATCAAGATTTGTAGCTTTGTATATCCATAGCTTGAGAATGCGGTTGTTCATCCTACGCAGTATAGCTACATGTCCATCAACTGCCAATAAGTAAGCACGGCGCATCCAAAAACAAGAATCCAGAGGCTGATGATCAAGAATGAAAGGTATCGGTATCGTTCTGAACTTCTCACTTCCAACATCAAATACCACCAAGAACTTAGGATCACCATCTTCAAAAAAAGCGCTGCAAAAATAAATCGAACCATTCGCATATACAGAGAGTTGAAGGAAATCAAGACGACAAGGTGAGACCCAATCAATCCTCCTCCATGTATTGTCTCCTACAGTCAAGACCTGATAAAGCTCATACTCATAATCAGTTTCACACAAATATATTCTGCACATACATAACAGTTTGTGTTCTTTTGTTGCAGGATGAAATCCAAGTTTATAGGTTATATCATACGAAGGGCGCCAACATGTGCTATTCTTTTCCACCTCTTCCCTTAACAATGTTGATGTAATCCGTGGTGTCACTTCTCTGGTGCTGATATTGTATATGCGGACATCTGCAGGCAGCCTGTGCCTGTTGATGATACAAATCAAACCATTCACGGGACCTTCAATATCATTACGTAAACAAGTTTATCTTCCTTGTACTATGAATCTCTGCTTTTCTTTTGCCTCTTCTTTCGAATGATAAATTAGCTGTCAAGAAAAACTTATCACCAACTCTGAACGGATTATTCTGATCTTTAATTTTTAATGGAATCACGTATAAAAGAGCTGGACGTAGGGTTCTTGATCGTTTACAGTGTAAATCAATAAAGTAAAGGTCTTTCTGGATAAGCGACAACCAGGTTTTGGATACGAATTTGAAACGCATGAGTGACTTAACAGGAAGTCGGCTTAGGATCTCACATAATATTGAAAATTCAATATCAACAACAACACTGGTATTGTTGGAAATATCACGATTCTTATTAAGAACATTTTTCTCCGTATTCAGACCCAAAATGTCACTACTTGTATTATCATCACTAATCATACACTTCTGCATCTTTGAAGTGCAGAATCTCTTTATGATAAGAACCGATACCAAAACGATATAATCCTACGATATAATCCTACGATCAGAATCAGGTGTAAAATGGAGAAGATATAAAATTTGAAAGACAAAGATTAAAGTGGTTCGGCATTATTGACCTACGTCCGCTGATAAAACCCCTTAGGGTGAAATTGTATTATGATCATCAGAACATTCTGAGATAATTTTATATTTACATTATGTTTCCTATTTATAAGAGTAATAGGAAACAGTAAACCTAGAACTAGCTAGATTAAACTTATCTAACTAGATTACACAATCTTGTTACTGACTTGGTCTTCCAATCTTGTTATTGACTTGATATCTTGTTACTGACTTGCCATATATTCCAATAGATCTTTTGATTGAAGATCAGCTACCTTAACTAAGCAAACACTCAATAATATAGTTTTTATTGATTAATGACATAATAAAATCCTAAAACAACCTATGTATTTATAGATAACATAAAAGTACAGTCCTACGAGAATAAGAGACCTAGTCCCAAATATAGACTAAATCCTAAATGGGGTTGGTATCCCGACATCCCAGCCCCTTTGAAACATAACTTATCCCCCAGCCTGGATCCTAATTAGTTCCTTGAGAAGGTTGGAGTCAACCCATTGCAAGGGCGTGCACTTATATCCCTGTCCAGCTGGTTCAAAGCCTATTTCGTGCCTAATTAAACAGGGAGATCCCTTTATCTCCCTATTTCTTTATTTTTTGGGCAATCCTTTATATACCCCTAGAAATACTAATGGTACCCCATTAGTTAGTTAGTTATAATTTAGTTAATATCAAAATTCTTAAATTATTTGAAATTTTTTATACTTATACCGTTGTATCAAGAATATAAAGCATAGTTTGGACAACTTAGCCTAGATAAAGAGAGGCTAGGATGCATTCTGGGGAAAGTTAAATCCATGGTTGTGGTTTGCTCTAATTAAAATTAATCATTATGAGTGCTTTATTAATTACTGTCTCATTAATCTCTCATAATGAATAATTTATTAAATTTTTGATCATTAAATATCCTCTTAATTAATCTAATAAATATGTATTTTTACATTACTAAATAATTTTAATAAAAATTACTATATCAATAGAAATTAGTGGTTAGTAGTGGAATAAGTAGTGGCTGGTAGAAGCGGTGTTGGTGGAGGCGATAATATCATTGGTGGTGGAAAAAATAATGCCGATGGGAGGTTTTATGATGGTGATGTTGGTGAATAGTCGTGGACATTATTAGTTCTGTATATTTACAACACAAGCAATATTGTATCGTGAAAGATGTAGTTGGTCATCATAATTGATAAAAAAAATCATAATTTTAGGATGATACCATACCATTTAAAAAAAAATGATCATAGCCGCCGGATCACCTAAACGGTACCCCTGCTACCTTTAAGACCCTGTTGTATAAATCATGGTTTTAACCGTTAAAATAAAATTAATTGCAATACAACAAAGTATATAAAAAAAAATATAAGGGAATAAATTAACTAACGACCTAAGTTTGTTCAATCTTAATTATACTCATGATGTTTGTAATTTAAAATTAGAAGTACGATAAACGGCTAACGGGAGGTAGCAGCGGTTGTGGTGGAGAAATAAATGGTATTATATATGTTTTTGTAGTGGTGGCGATGATTGGTGAGTATCAATAGGCTATTTTAATTTTGTATCGCTACAAAATGGGTAACATTATAAATTAGAAGTTGTGGTTGATCGTCTTATTGATAAAATAAAATAAACTCGGCTAAAATACATGAAAAGTCAAAAAAAATAAAAATAAACCACAAAATGTCACGTATATAATTACTACAAACAAACGGACACAAGTAAAAATAAATACAAAAAAATTCACTTATTATCGAGATGTGTCGTTATGGTAAGGGTTGTACCCTACCTATGTATACTTTTCTGCCCATTTATTTGTACTGTATTATATAATGAAGCTTCACTAAGTTAGGAAAGATAAAGACCAGTCCTGATTTTTCCTCTCAATTGGTAAATTCACGGTTTTGTTCGAACACATGACTTCTTCAAGGCTCCTAATTTCTTCTACAACAAAAAACACAAAAGTCAACTACGCTACCTTTAAGACCCTGTTGTATAATCATGGTTTTAACCGTTAAAATAATATTAATTGCAGTACAACAAAGTATATAAAAATAAAAAATATAATGGAATAAATTAACTAACGACCTAAGTTCGTTCAATCTTAATTTTACTCATGATGTTTGTGATTTAAAATTAGAAGTACGATAAACGGCTAACGGGAGGTAGCAACGGTTGTGGTGGAGAAATAAATGGTATTATGTATGTTTTTGTAATGGTGGAGATAATTGGTGAGTATCAATAGGCTATGTTAATTTTGTATCGCTACAAAATGGGTAACATTATAAATTAGAAGTTGTGGTTGACCGTATTATTGATAAAATAAAATAAACTCGGCTAAAATACATGAAAGATCAAAAAAATAAAAATAAACCACAAAATGTCACGTTATATAGTTACTACAAACAAACGGGCACAAGTAAAAATCAATACAAAAAAATTTACTTATTATCGAGATGTGTCGTTAAGGTAAGGGTTTTACCCTAGCCATGTATACTTTTCTGCCCATTTCTTTGTACTGTATTATATAATGAAGCTTCACTAAGTTAGGAAAGATAAAGACCAGTCCTGATTTTCCCTCCCAATTGGTAAATTCACGGTTTCGTTCGAAACCATAAATACACGCTTTAATTGAGAAAAATTCATTACATATTCTCTTATTCCCATCTCAAAGTCTAAATCAAAATGGAAAAAATTGATCAACTGAAAATTACAAATATACCTTCCCATAAAACTGAACAATTGATTCTCTCGCTCACATTCAGTAAGATGAGTGGGTTTGAAAACTCTAATTCCTTACTTTGGAACAAACGAAAATCAGAAATGAAGTTGGGAAGGGAGTAGATTGCGAAAGGAAAAAAATCAAATCCAAGAGTATAGTTCCGCTCAATCTTTTTTCAATTTTCTCTCAATATTCGTCCACCAAAATGTACATCTATGACCAGTCAAACTATTCTGAGCTAACAACATTTGAGAAAATCCTTTCTTTTTTACATTGTTTCATGTATGAATTTTTGAGGTTTCTATCATTTTCTTGAATATCATTTATTGTATATTTAGCTGAAGTATACATTTTCAAATATAACCTTATTGATTACAATAACCTCATGGTTGAAATTCAGGAGTGCCTGTATTTTGTGATTAAAATTTGGCTATCACAGGTAATCGGGGTTTCAATCTATTCACAACTTTTTGGTCTAGAAAAGTGATTTTTTCAAGAACCAATTTTTAGTTTCTATTTGTTTAGATAACTGTGGAAATAGAATTTTGATTTCATCTTGATAGAGAAACTTAGAGAGAAACTTATAAGATTATTCAGATTACACGTTATAATTTGACAATAGATTAATATTTACAAAATGATCTTACATGTAAATAAAAATCCCATGTTCTTCAGGCTTATTTTTCATTATCCAGAACAATTTGACTAGAAGTTATTTTCAATAAATAATCTAATAGGATTATACGTAATTTATATAACACCCGTGCTATTATGAATTCATTCTTGGAAAAGCTAAATCTACGGCTGTAAAATGATTTGTTTAATTAATTTTCAATAATAAATATTCTATTGATATATCATAATAAATATTTATTTAATTAATCAAATAAATATTTTTTCATTAATACGATACATAATGAATTTATTTTATATTAAATCAGTAGACATTAATGGTAGTTGTGATGGTAGGCAAGGGTGGTAGATCCGCGGTGGGGATAATGGTGGTGTGGGTATTGGTGAGAATGGTGGAGTGACGATGTTAATGGTGGCGGTGGTGGTGGAATAAAGTAGTGGTAGTGGGATGAAAAAGGTGTCCTAAGGTTATTTAGTTGCCCTTAGTTAAAAAAAAAAATTGATAAAAAATAATTACATAACAGGCAAGCGAGCAACAAGCTGCCCAACAATCCCTTATTAGTTTTTAAATTTGTTTTTTTTCCTTTTTAAAAATTAAAATAAATATTAAAGGCCTGATTTTTCTAGGGAGAAGATAAATCAATAGCTATGGTTTTAAGATTTGCCGGGTCGGGGAAGGTAAGGAGATGAAACCTATAAAAAAAATTGACCACATACAAGGCTACACGCGAATCAATTGTAATTGATTTAGTTTATCATATCTCTCTCTATTCCCATTTTTTGTCATGATTTACGTCTTTGCCACTTCTCCTCGACTTCATATGATTACGCATGCTTGAAAAATAGTTCATGTTAATAGGTAAAGAGAGAAGATAAGTAGATCAAAAATGAAATGGATCAAGAATTACATATTTTAAGAAGACATAAATCTATGCAAATTTAGAATAATTTATATCACAAAAGGGAGAAAAATAATCCTTGAAGCTAACAGTTTTTGTAAAATCAATCTGATTGATTTTGAAGTAATTTTGTGTTTCAAATTTGTTACAAATTTGGTGAACGACCTTTGATGATTTATTTCTTTTCGAAGTATGGACACTACTTTGTTTTGAAGAAGTTAATGAAATGATGTTCTACTACCCATAGGCCCATAGGATTTCGAAGAGTTGGTTAACGTTTAACTATATGTCCTAAAGGATTGTATGATTTACAGACATAATATTAAAATATTTGAAGCTAAGACATGTTTATTAATCAACACCTCAAAAACATTTAGAATTGAATCAAATTGATCGATTTTTCGTAAACAGTTATGATATATTTGAAACGATGGATATATTTGAAATACATATCGGTACGGGTTAAGCCCTAGTAACCTTAAGTATAACACGGTTGACAAGATCTCCTATTTATGTACGAATCTTTACAAAATATTTTCTGAACTTTTTTTCACCGTATATATAGTAATATGGATTAATTTTTTTTTGACAAGAAAAGGGAAAATTTGATTAAAAGAAGCTTGGTTCATCAGAGAGAAGAAAAAAGCTTGAAGAAAACAAAGGAATTAGATGTGAACCACAACATTCCGGTTACAAATCAAAATACTGAGAGCATATTCCTCAATCAATTTTGTATGCACAAACCAATTATACAAAGTGCATTTAACATAGACAATAAGTTGATCTAGGCTTCTCTTCTTGTTGTTGTAGAGTCTAAAATTCCTCTCCTTCCAGATGTTCCACCAGATTGCAAAGGGAAGCAAATCCCAAAGTTTCTTCACAATTGTATTGCTTTTGGTATTCTTCCATTCCCATATATTTGTTTTCACCGTCTATGAAAAAACCCAGTTGACACCAAAACTTTCTAAGAAATAGTTCCAAAGTTTTCTAGTTTCAGGACAGTGCATGAAGAGATGGATTTGAGTCTCTTCTACTTCAGAACACAAAGTGCACTGACCGTCATTTACTAAACCAGCTCTAAGAAGAGTGTCTAAAGTTGGAGCACCACCATGACATAAAGTCCAAACTAGGAAAGACACATTCAAAGGTATCTTAGGATTCCAAATTTTTTTATGAGGAAATTGAAGGAAACCATCCATATCAAGGGAAGAGTAGCAGTTGGAGACAGAAAAATCATCTCCAAAATCCCATTTTCTTGTATCTTCATCCATACAAGAATGAATAGTTTGAGCAAATCGATCCAGCAGGTGAATAAGATTTGCTACTTCTCCAACTTCAACTTCCTTTAAATCTCTCTTAAATTCAAAATTCTAAGAACCTTGTGAGTTGAGCATCTCACTAATAGTAGCAATTTTATGCTTAGAGATTTTGAAAATATTAGGGAATCTGTCTTTCAGAATGCCTCCTCCAACCCACTTATCTAACCAGAAAAGAATTCTCTTCCCATTTTGAACAATAAGTGAAGTGTTATTCTTAACATAATCACTTGTTTTCAAAATCCCAGCTTAATTGGTTTTGAACTGACTTTAGGGAAAAAAGAAAGAAGGTTACCTCCAAATTTCTCCAGGATTAATTGCCTCCAAAGAGCATCTTTTTCTTTTCCATATCTCCATATCCACTTGCAATGCAGTGCCTTGTTAACTAGCCTGAGCTTCTTAATTCCAATCCCTCCATGAGCTTTAGAAATATTAGCTCTTGACAAAGCTACCCGGCTTCTCTTTTTAGTAGTATCTGAAGAACCCCAAAGAAATATTCTCATAATTTCTCAAGAGCTTTCACAACTGACATGAGCATTTGAAACATAGACAAGTAATAAATAGGCATGCTTGCTAAGACACTATTTATCAACCGCAGTCTTTGGCCTTTTGTTAAGTATCTCCTTCTCCAAGTACTCAACCTCTGCTGACATTTTGCAATCATAACACCCCAGACTGCTCTTGTTTTAGATTTACTAACCAGTGCAGTGCCCAAATAATTTAAAGGGAAATATGCAAGTTGACACCCAAAGCACAAAGAGATCCATAATTATCATCACCAATACCAATCATTACACTTTTACTGAAGTTTACTTTCAATCCAGTCACCAGCTGAAAAGCAAACAAAATATTCTTCAAATTTGTGATTTCTTCTTCAGAGTCCTTTAAGAAAACTATTAAGTCATCTGCAAACTGCAAATGATAAATAGTTGTTCCATTTGTGACAACTTGAAAACCAGAAAGAAGGCCATTTGATGCTGCATTACCAATCAATTTAGTGAGAATTTAAGCAACCATAATGAAAATAAAAGGGATATAGGATCTCCCTGCCTTATACCCTTATGATTTCTAAACATCTTTGTAGCTTCCCCATTAACCAGAATAGAGAATCTAGCTTGAGTGATGCACCATTTTATCCAACCTCTCCAAATATTACCAAAGCCAAACCTTTGCATAACAATGTCAACACAATTCCAGTTTATGTTGTCAAAGGCTTTTTCAAAGTCTACTTTAAAAACCAGACCGGATTTATTCTCTCTAATTCTAGAATCAATAAGCTCTGCAGCTATAAGAATTCCATCATTTATCTGCCTATCATGAACAAAAGCTCCCTGAAAATTTGTGATGATAGAAGGAGGAACAACTTTCAATCTTTCAGCCAAAAGTTTTGGAACAATTTTGTAAATGCCTCCTATTAAGCTTATAGGTCTGAAGTTGCTAAGAGAAGTTGTACCATTGGATTTAGGTATCAATTTAAGATTAGTGCAATTCACTCTCCAATCCAGTGAGCCTTTAGTTTCAAATTCCTTGATAACTTTCAATAAATCGAATTTGATTACCTCCCAAGCTAATTTAAAAAACTCTATTGTGAATCCATCATGGCCAGGAGCCTTATTTAAACCGAAATGCCAAATTACCCTCTTAACTTCTTCCTCAGAAAAAGGCTTCTCAAGAGCAATACTTTCCTGTGTAGAAATAACAGGAAACTCAATGTTATCAAAGCTAGGTCTTATAGGGAAATCTTCAGTGAATAAGGAATTAGAAAACTTTGTTGCTTCAATTGCTATCTTCTCTTTATCATAACACAACTCTCCATCTATAACCAAACAGTTTATGCTGTTGCAATTATATTTGAAAGAAGCCAGCTGATGAAAATATTTTGTGTTTTTCTCAACATTCTTAGCCCAGTTGTCCTTTGCTCTTTGTCCCCACTTTCTTGCAATATTCAAAGACAGTGAAGCATGTTTAGATTTAGCTTCATTTCTTGAGTCATATTCAGAATTAGACAGTTGGATGTCTTCTTCATTAATGTCCCAAGAATTTATTAATTCCTCTAGATAATCTACCTGCAATTGCATATCTCCCATAGACTTCTTCCAAGCTTTTATGAAGAATTTTAATGATTGTAACTTCTTAGCAAATATAAAGCTAGGCTTACCAAAAAAAGTTAAATTCTGCCGCCAAATCTTCAAATTTGGAATGAAGGATGGATGAAGAAGGAGATAATTATCTAATCTGAAAGGAGCTTTAAACTTCACATTAGAATTGCAAGAGAGAAAAATGGGTGCGTGTTCTGAAATTGGCCTTTTTAATCTTGACTGAAGAGGAAAAGGGCAATGAGAGAACCAATCTTCTGAAACAAGGAATCTATCTAGTCTAACTAGAATAGGTGGTTTCTGTGAATTGGTCCAAGTGAATTTTCCCCCAGATAATGGTAAGTCAATCAATTCATGCCTACTTATAAAACTGGTGAAGAAATTTCTACTGATAGAACAACCTCCTGCACAATTTCTATATAGATGAGACAAAGTGGAATTAAAATCTCCACCCAACACCCAAGGATCATGAAATAAGATTCTAATATCATTCAACTCCTGCCAATATTGGCTATAATCATTATAGTCAGAAGCACCATAGACTGAAGTAAACAACCATTCAAAATTATCTGAAAGATTCATGAATATGATTGTTAAAGAGAAAGCCCCAATTAGAAAATCTTCCATATGCACTACCCCATCATTCCACATTACAATAATTCCTCCAGAAGCACCTTCATAAGGAAGATGAAGATACTTGCAACCAATGTTACCCTAGAGAGATCTAATTAAGGTATCATCAACAATTTCTTTTTTTGATTCTTGAATTGAGCAAATGGTGACATTGTTTCTCCTAATTGCGTTCCTAACTGCAATAATTTTTTCACCTTTTCCTAAACCCCTTAAGTTCCAGCTCAGAAATTTAAGGTCCATTTAAATTATGCTCAACCCTGGAACTACTTAGAGGATTAAAACCATTTACCTCAATTGATTCTTCCTCAGCTGCAGTATTAAAGGCCTCAATTACTTCATCATCAGCTTCCTTCTCAGAGTCTGAGTCGTAATCTACCATTCCATCTTCATCATTTTCAATTATCACCTCAGTCTTGCTGATAAATTCATCATTCTTAATAATTAGATCACAACACATATCTCTTGTATTTGGTAAATTACAAGATATACCCAATTTCGTGTTGAAATCCATAGATAAGATACTCTGTCTTATATTTTGGGTTGTGTGTTCTGAAAATTTTGAGTTTCAGTAGTAGAAGTTAATTTAGGAGTCAATCTCAAAGTAGAATGAGAAGCTTATGTGGAAGACAACGACTCTTTTTCATTTGAATTTGAAAGAGATATCAACGGTGAAAGAGAAACTGATCTATCTCCTAATTCATTACTCGAGGAAGTATCCAATGAGTCGTTGAAAATTGGAGTATAAACCAAATTCGAACCTGAATCCACATGAACACGGGCATGAGTTAGATCAAATGATTTAGGGCCGAAACTGTTGTTCTTTTCATAATCCAACTGTAGCACCCCCACCAATATTTTGATCATTAGTATTCGGAGTTCTCGAGTCATGAGCAGGAGTTAGACTCAAAATCTAGATCCGAGACTCGGATCTGGAATCAGACCCGGAGATAACGCTCCCCCCACCTGGCTCATATGACGACCCGATTTCTTCCTTCTAACAGTCACCCACGGAATAATCACTTCATCAATATTTGAAGTACTTAATTCGTGTGTAGAAGGGGAAACATCATTGACATTAAGTCCTGAATTTTCATTCTCTGGCACATGTGAATTATTTTCACATGGGGCACCCCTTAGCTGCAGATAGGATACCTTTCTCCATACTTTCTCCAACCTTTTTAGCACCGGGTTAAACGAAGAATTTGAATTTGAAGAGGATGAAATCTTGGACTTCTTATTATGCTGATATTTCACATGCAATATAAGATCTTTTTCATTCTGTATGCTTGACCGCGTTGAAGTAGGATCTACATGCATGGAAATATCATCCTGATCATGGTTGAGATGATGATCAGGAACCACCACTAATGATTTTATGGATGGTACAATAATGTGTTGTTGATCTGTAAAACTATCAGAGATGTCATGAATCCATTCGATACTCAACCAGCTACCGTTAAAGAAAACTGCAGCTGGGATTTTACTGAGATCAGCACGAACCTTGATTTTACAACTGTTTAGCTTTGAGAAATCACTCGAAGATTTATGAATCTCCAAAACTTTACCCCAAGGAGAGCAAACTGCCTCGAGTGTCCTAATATCCCAGTGAAGAAACGATAATCCTCTAATACCTAACCAGTGACACCCATTATTTGTGTAAATGATTTTTTCATCGGATTTTCATTGCCTGATGGATAATGAGAATTTCCCAACCGATATGACTCTCTCTTTTGAAAAGATTATAAGTTGAAATATTCTTGGCTTCAAAGAACGCAAGGTGAGAATTAATACTTCTGAGATTTAAATTGCCCGACCAATTAAAGTATTTCTTCGAAGCTGTAAAAATACGATTCCATCCGAAATGTGGTTCTTTAGCTTCAACTATAATCCCCATAGTATGAGTATCCGTTTTTGATTCTAGACTTGGAAAGTCAGTAGAGTTCAAAACAAAATTCCCTGATTTAGACGGAGGAGCTACAGATGACCACAAAGAATTCCATATTGTTCCATCTTTTCCACTTGGTATACAGATGAAACTGTAATTTGAATCAGGTTTAAATCTAGTGATCTTCAAATAATCACCTTTCTTCTTGCAGCACATTTCCAAAAGGAAAACTATCTGGTTATATTTCTGCGTCCATTTTTGTGGTTTCTTACCTAAGAAAGAAACAACCTTAAGAGTGATAGACTGTATCCATTTAAAAGCCTCCTGATTGATGAAGATCCAACTTTATCATTCTTTGTATGTTTCTCTGATTTTCAAAACCTTAAACCCTCCTCTATTTATCCACGTCGAATCAAAAGATTTTGATTCAAAGGTAACCAAAGCCATGAAGTAACAATCAAAAAGAGAGAAAAAGCGAAAATAAAAACTCTACTACCCAATAAATCCCGGCCCCAAGGGGAAGGATCATAGATCCGTCCTTGGACGGCGGAGAAGTTCAGAATAGCACATTTTCACCATGAATCAAACACAGGGATTGAAACCAGTAGAAGGCTGAGTTTTTTGGAAAATCGCCATTTTTTGAAAGCTGCCTGGAGTTCGGAGAAGAGAGATGAATTTGAAATGTCAGCTTATTTTACTGTAATATGGATTAATGCTTCCGTTTTTGGGTGAAAAATTATCACTGCTTGTCTAACCTTATTTCATCCGGGCTGATTTATGGGAAAGATGAATGGTAAGCACAGTCAGCTGAATATCCATCTTACGAAACAAGGAAGAGCTCTGGATTCCGTGGTTCGGCGTGGAGAGATTTTATACGCCTGCACGCCTCTTTGAAATTAATTACTTCTTCATCGTCGTCTAAAACTTAAAAGCAAAGCACCTCTCGTGGCTAAGATGTGATGTTAATGCGACATCATGTCTAGCAACACACACGATCAGATGTTAATCATTTCTACAGAATAATATGAATGAAAGGAATCATGCATTACAATTACGTGTTACAATTCAAATTGCTTCTTTATAAAACAAAATAACTTGTTTTGACAATCTCGATTTTAATCCATTCAAGAAAAATTGAATGCGGTTTTAATGATGATGGGTATTGTTAAATGAAGACTTTAGCGGGTATGTGTCAAGAATTATTCCTTATCTTCGGATGGGTTGCGTCTAGCACCATGTTTGTTTATTCCTGACTCATCTGAGTCGTCTGGATCTGAATCATCTGGATCTGAGTGAAATCACCTGACTCATCTGGATCTGAGTCGATATGTTTGTTTTGAATCAGATCTGACTCATCTGACTCGGAAATAAGTGAGTCAGTGGTTTGGTCCCATGAGTCAGGGGTATTTTGTTACCTGACTCAAATGAGTCCGAGTCAGGGGTTATGTCTGAGTCAGAGGTCGAGTCAGATCTGACTCAAAATGGAAAACAAACGGTCTGACTGCTGACTCGGTCCGAGTCAGGAGTTGACTCAGATTCAGACGCCGAGTCAGCTGCAAACAAACAAGTTCTAGGTCTACAGGCAACCGGGCTAAAAACTTTAACCGCATCTCTAGAGATAAGGTCGTTACGCGTCTTATCTCTGCTCGGACCCCGTACTTGTTACTGGAAGAAGAGTTCTGGTTCTGGGTATTGTTAAATGAAATAAAGGGAGATTTTGAGATCTGGTTCTAGATTTTGACGGGGTTTCAACAAAGTTGGAATTTGTGTGGTTGAATCCTAGTACGCTGTTTTAATGATGATGGATAATATTTTTGTTTCTCCAAATAGCTGTGAAAGAATAGGTATGGGTGATATATCGGGGGTACGCTAAATAAATAATTTTGATGGGTGGGAAGATTAGCAGAGAGGGTACATAGATAAAGAGGTATCGTTAGTATTTTTGGGGTATATATAAGAACACCCTATTTTTTATATGGATGCTTTGTCTAGATTGCTAATTGGAGTTGAGGAGAATAATCAAATACTAGTACTAGGTATTAATGCAACTAAAGGTAGCCTTTCTGGGAGTGATTTTCTTTTCCTTGTTTTTTTTTTTCCAAAAATGAGGTTTAGCTTTTAATCCGGAAACTCACAATACGATGGAAACTCATAGACAAGAAATCTTAATCGTAAAGAGGTTAGGCCTTACGGCCCATTAGGATCTTTTGTAGCTGCTGCAGTTTCAAGGGGTAATTCTCAATTAAGGTGCTTAACTTTACCGATTCATAAACACAGGACTCAGAAAACGTATTTTACCCAATGCTTGTTTAGCGTCGACATTCGAATTACACGAAGCATGTTTCAAAGGACCACCGACCACGAAGATCAGGCTGTTACACGAAGCATGTTTCAAAGGACCACTGATCACGAAGATCAGGCTTACCAACGAATGCCATTTTCAGGGAACCGACCGGAATCAACCCCGGAAGACGATCAAACAAATGAATCAACCACAGCTTTCATTTCTAGAGGTATGAAAGCAGATATTTGGTTTCTTGATTGATTCATTGGGCTTAATACTGTCAAACTTGTAATTTCTTTTATGAATTTCACCAACAGGATTATTGCTACAAAAATATGTAATAGACCATAAAGACAAGTTTAACAATAGGGGATTGACATCCATCAGAGATGCATTCAGTGAAAAAATATCAACATTAACTAGAAACTAGTGAGTGCAATGTGCATCTGAATTTCTTGTTGTGCATCCAAGACTCCCTAGTACTGCCTTGGCTTCTGAACATGCCCGCTTAAATTTCCTCAGCAGATTACCAACCGGAAGAGTATGGTAGGGGAGAGATTAAACTGCATAAAATCTAAAACATCTTGTTTCGTTTCTTCAACTAAAAGTAGCAACAACAACTACATTACAAACCAAGGACTAAACTCAAAACATTAAACCAAAACCTCTTACGGACGTTACCTCCTCCATAACATTTCAGATCATCACATGCACAACCAACAAATCCTCCAATCCAGAACACCATTCTAGACGTCCATATCCATTTTCACAGCTTGTGCAGCCACAACAATACAACTTGGTGTGTGTACAACTTCGAGGGCAACATCCTGAACTATCCAACAAAATAAAATCTCTAGTTACGGCTGTAGATATGGGAATGACACACAAGATAAGAGCGCTTACCAGAATGCCAGATGAGAAAGTTCACTCAATGTTCTGTCAGGTGTCCGAATGCGCCACCCAAGATCTCCTCCTCCTGTGATTCTGTCTTCTGAACAGGAAAGAGACTTTCTGCGAAGGCTGTAAACATTTTAACCGAACAAAAATCGGGAATTGAGGCAGGAATCCCACTAACTTCGACTTCAGAAAATGTTTTTTTCTTCCAATCGTAAGAATAAAGAGAGACAGAATTTACTCGTCTTTTACGATCTCCGAAAAGTTCCATAATGATTTGGTTTGTTCCTTCAACATTTGAAAAGCAAAGAGACCGCTTGCTACCCCAAGAAAAAGGTGAAGTTATTATATCTTCAGTCCAATTTGCCTCAGCATCATCAATATTTGTAGCTTGGGTCGTCTTCTCCTTATCGTCTTTGTATATCCATAGCTTGAGAATATGATCGCTCATTCTACGCAGTATAGCTACGTTTCCATCAACTGCTAATAAGCAAGGGTGGCGCAAGCAATACGAAGGATAAAGAGGCTGATGATCAAGAATGAAAACAGGTATCCGTATCATTCTGAATTTCTCACTTCCAACATCAAACACCACCAACAACTTGGGATCACCTTCTTTAAAAAAAGAGCTGCAAAAGTAAATTGAACCATTGGCATATACAGAGTCGCGAAGGAAGTCAAGACGGCAAGGTGGGACAGCATCAATCCTCCTCCATCTATTATCTCCCACAGTCAAGATTTGATAAAGCTCATAGTGATAATCAGTATCACACAAATGTATTTTGCATATACATAACAGTTTATTATTCTTTAGTTGCAGGATCAAACCCAATTTCATAGCTCAAGTTGTAAGAAGAAAATGTGCTAACCTGGTCCATTTCTTCCCTTAACCATGTCAATTTAATCCTTGGCGTTACCTCTCTGGTGCTGATATTGTATATCCGAACATCACTCCTTTGCCTGTCGACGAAACAGAGTAAATGTTAAAAACATAATTTGTGAAAACCCAATAAGTAAAGCCCAAATAATCATCTACATTAAGTAAAGCCCAATACTAGAATCTTCTAGGCATTCTTTACATCAAGTATTATCTAGAGAATTCTTTTCTCTAGAATTTTCATGTAATATCTAAATTGAGAGTGTAAAGAAGAGTCTAGATAGAACTATCTAGAGAAGTAAGTAGTTGGTCATGAAGCCTATAAATAGGCATAGGATGGATTCATTTGGGATCATCCAACAACAATCAAAAACTCAAGTGAGTAAACAAGAGTTAGAGTGAGAGCTAGAGTTTAGAGTAAGAGCCAAAGTGCCTCTTTGTAAACAACTAGTGTAAGCCAAAGTTGCTACACAAGCCTCTTGTAATATTTTCATTTTCATATTAATATAAGCCTCACCTTTCAATTAACCAACCTCTCTTCCTAAATTCATTTCCATAAATCCATCACATTTCCGCATTGCACCAACAAATTTGGTATCAGAGCAAACCTAACCCAGTAATCCTAAAACTTTACCCATGGCAACTAACCAAAGTATTCAAGGTTTCAATTATGCCCAAAGTCTAATTTCAATTTTTGATGGTGAGAGTTATGATTATTGGAGTTTACAAATGAAAACATTATTCATTTCACAAGACTTATGGGATTTCGTAGAAGATGGTTATAAGGTACCCGAGTCGGCAGAAGCTCTATCGTCATGGACGGATGCAGAGAAAAAGGAGTACAAGGAAAACAAGAAGAAGGATGCTAAAGCACTACTATTTCTACAACAAGGGGTAAGCAAAACTATTTTTCCTCGAATTTCGGTGGCGAAAACTTCGAAGAAGGCCTGGAATATTCTCAAAGTAGCATTCCAAGGATCAGAAAAGGTAATCTCCATTAAACTACAAAACTTATGGCGAGATTTTGATAATCTACTTATGAAAGAAAATGAAACTATCCAGAATTTCTTTTCAAGAGTTACTGGTATAGTAAATCAAATTAGTAGTTATGGAGATACCATAGAAAATAAAAGAGTTGTAGAAAAGATTTTAAGGAGCTTACCGTTCAAATTCGATCACATCGTCGCTTCCATTGAAGAGTCAAAAAATTTATCGACTCTCTCGGTACACGAATTAATGGATTCACTCGAGGCGCACGAGAAAAGGATAAATAGGTTCGCGGGGCAACCGTTGGAGCAGGCGTTTCAAACAAAAATAATTTTCAGTGAAAAGAAAAATACGGAAGCCAGAAAAGAAAGCTCCAGAGGGGGATCGTCATCAACATCACCTCACGAGAAAGGGTCGACATCAAATCAAGGGCCCAAAAATTTCTACCGCGGACGTGGAAGAGGAAAAGGATGTTATAGAAACAACAACCAAAGGTACGGAAAAAATTATTCCTCAAATCTCCGATGCAGTGTTTGCAAAAAATTTGGCCATGCAACTGAAAATTGCAAGTACAAGTGCACCAAATGTGATAATTAAATCACATGGAAAGAGATTGTTGGCTTAAAAATAATGAAGCCAACTATTCCGAGAAAAATGATTCTCAAAATCAAGTATTTTATTCCTGCCTCACCTCGCAACAAGAAGCGCAAGGTATATGGTATGTCGACAGCGGATGCAGCAGCCATATGACAGGAAACAAATAATATTTCGTAAAATTGGAGGAGCAAGAGATTCCACCGGTCAAGCTCGGAGATGGAAAGTTCCAGAATGTTGAAGGAAGAGGAGTCATATCCGTACGTACAAAGTCAGGTAAAAATCGATACATATCTGATGTTCTTTATGTTCCTGGCCTAGCTCAAAATTTATTAAGTGTTGGACAACTTATAAGAAAAGGGTACTCACTACATTTCGAAGACGGAGAATGCACAATTTATGATAAAATTAATAAACAATTGGTGGCAAAAGTAAAAATGTCAGAAAATTTTGTCTTTCCTTTATCTATGCCATCAATTGAAAATTGTGCAATGAGTACCAATCATATAGATGAATGCAAGCTATGACATATGAGATACGGGCATCTCAACTACAGATCCTTGAAGGTTCTAAAATCAAAGAACATGGTAATTGGTCTTCCTAATATCAACGGTGGAGATAAAATATGTGAAGGTTGTATTCTTGGGAAGTTCCATAGACTTCCATTCACAAACAAATCGTGGAGAGCAAGAAGGCCCCTCGAATTGGTGCACACCGATATCTGCGGTCCGACAAGAACAACTTCACTCAACAACAGAAGATATTTTCTCCTATTCGTGGATGATTATACCAGGATTATGTGGGTGTATATTCTCGAGAAAAAGTCCGAGGCATTCCCTAAATTCCTAGAGTTCAAGGTGCTGGCAGAGAAGCAAAGTGGTCACCAACTAAAGGTTTTCCGTACAGACCGTGGTGGAGAATTTACCTCAAATGAATTTATCAACTACTGCAAAGAAAACGGTATTAAGAAGGAGCTTACCGTCCGATACACTCCACAACAAAACGGCGTCGCGGAAAGAAAAAATCGTACGATCGTGGAAATGGCTCGCAGCATGTTGAAAGCAAGGAAGCTACCCAACAGTTACTGGGAAGAAACAGTCAACACGGCGGTCTACATCCTTAATCGTTCGCCAACAAAAGCAGTTCTCAACAAGACTCCATATGAAGCTTGGCATAAGAAAAAGTTGGTTGAGTAGCATACTCACATATTCCATCCCAACATAGAGAAAAGTTCGATGAAAAAGGAGAAAAGGTTATATTCATCCGATACAGCGAAGAGTCTAAAGCCTATAGACTTATAAAGCCAGATACAAAGGAACTGGTAATTTCAAGATATGTTATCTTTGATGAATTCAAATCATGGGACTGGAATGATGAACTAGACAACCAAGAGTTACCACTACTCATTGAAGACGAGCCAGATCAGCCACATCAGGAAGAAAGTACTCCACCAGCAAGCCCGAGGTCTCCTAGTCCAACAAAACAAAGTCCAAGTTCATCGGAATCAAGTGCCCCACCTAGAAAGGTGCGTTCCCTAAGATATATTTATAATGTATCTAATTGTGCTTTTATAGCACTAGAACCTCAAAAATATGAGGAAGCGGCAAAAGAAGAAAAATGGAGAAACGCCATGAACGAAGAAATGCGAGTAATCGAAAAAAATAAGACATGGGAGCTCGTTAATCAGCCAATTGACAAAGAAATAATTGGTCTGAAATGGGTCTACAAGACAAAATATAATGAAGATGGGCCAATTCAAAAGCACAAAGCAAGGCTAGTTGCAAAAGGATATTCCCAGCAATCAGGAATTGACTACTACGAGACATTCGCCCCAGTCGCTCGCATGGAAACAATCCGAATGGCGTTAGCTTTGGCATCTCAACTAAAAATGAAGGTCTACCAATTGGATGTAAAGTCGGCGTTCCTAAACGGAGAACTTGAAGAAGAGGTGTACGTCGAACAGCCTCAAGGATATGTCCGAAAAGGAAAAGAAAAAATGGTATATCGTCTCCGCAAAGCACCATATGGCCTCAAGCAAGCACCGCGTGCATGGAACAGCAAAATCGACAAGTATTTCCGAGATAATGGATTCCAAAAGAGTCCAAGTGAGCCATCCCTCTACATAAGAAAACAAGGTACGGATTTCCTAATCGTCTGTCTCTATGTTGATGATTTAATTTACGCCAGCACAAAACAAGACATGGCAGAAAAATTTAAGAAGGAGATGATGAAAGAATATGAGATGACAAACTTAGGAATTATGCGATATTTTCTTGGGATTCAAGTAAAACAATCTCCCGAAGAAATATTCATTTCCCAAGAAAAATATGCAGAAGACTTACTGAAAAGGTTCAACATGATGGATTGCAAACCAATTGCAACTCCAATGGGTACCAATGAGAAATTGGTAAAAAATGATGGAGCGACAAAAGTTGATCCAACCTTATTCAGAAGTCTAGTCGGCTCACTGATCTACTTAACAAATACAAGGCCAGACATCGTCAATGCTACAAGTATTGTTTCTCGGTTTATGAGCGAGCCAAGCAAGTTACACTATGCAGCCGCAAAAAGAATTCTTCGATATATCAAGGGAACAAAAGATTTTGGCATCAAATATACAAGAGAAAAAGATAATGATTTAATTGGCTTCACAGATAGCGATTGCGCAGGTTCTATTGAAGACCGAAAGAGCACATCAGGCTATGTTTTCTGTATGGGAACAAAAGTTATCTCTTGGAGTTCTAAAAAACAAAGTACGGTGGCACTATCGTCAGCCGAAGCAGAGTACATAGCATCAACAAGTGCAGCATGTGAGGCAGTATGGTTGAGAAGAATAATGACCGACCTACAACAAAGGCAAAAGCAGCCGACGACTATCTACTGTGACAATATGTCTGCAATTGCAATGAAAAAAATCCAGTGTTTCACGGACGGACGAAGCATATAGAGCTACGACATCACTTCATCAGAGAGTTGGTAGAGAACAAGGAAATCGAGCTCCAATTCTGTCCGATGCAAGAACAAAATGCGGACATTTTCACAAAAGCAGTCACGGTGGATAAATTCAATCATTTTAGAGAAAAACTTAACATCACAAATTAAAAGGGGGTGTTAAAAACATAATTTGTGAAAACCCAATAAGTAAATCCCAAATAATCATCTACACTAAGTAAAGCCCAATACTAGAATCTTCTAGGCCTTTTTTACATCAAGTATTATCTAGAGAATTCTTTTCTCTAGAATTTTCATGTAATATCTAAGTTGAGAGTGTAAAGAAGAGTCTAGATAGAACTATCTAGAGAAGTAAGTAGTTGGTCATGAAGCCTATAAATAGGCATAGGACGGATTCATTTGGGATCATCCAACAACAATCAAAAACAAAAACTCAAGTGAGTAAACAAGAGTTAGAGTGAGAGCTAGAGTTTAGAGTAAGAGCCAAAGTGCCTCTTTGTAAACAATTAGTGTAGGCCAAAGTTGCTACACAAGCCTCTTGTAATATTTTCATTTTCATATTAATATAAGCCTCACCTTTCAATTAACCAACCTCTCTTCCTAAATTCATTTCCATAAACCCATCACATTTCCGCATTGCGCGAGCAGTAACCCATTGACAGGTCCTACAATATTATTACAACTAAACGAGTTTATCTTCCTTGCACTCCGAATCTCTGCTTTTCTTTTCCCAGATCTTCTTTCAGATGACAAATCAGCTGTCAAGAAAAACTCATCGCACACTCCGAACGGATCTGTGAAATTACTATTCAGACCACTCCTTCTAAGTAGAATCACGTATAAGAGAGCTGGACGTGTTCTCGATCGCTTGCAATGTAAATCAATAAAGTATTCTTCGATTAGTGACAACCAGGTTTTGGATACGCATGAGTGACTTAACAGGGAGTCGGATTAGTATCTCACATACTATTGAATATTCATCATCAACAACAACAACACTGGTATTGTTGGAAATATCGCGATTCTTATTATCATCACTATTAAGAACATATTTCTCCATCTTTGAATTCAGACCCAAAATATCAATGTTCTTAATATCACCATCATTAATCATACACTTCTCCATCTTTAAATTTTTAAGAACAAGATATTTCTGATCAGAGTAATTTAACAGAATATTTCAGACGAAGTAGATTGGTAGTAAATCAGCCTTAAACTTACAGTGTGGTTGTTGCAGCGAAGAACAAAATAATCGATATATCTCTCGTCATCTTCAGCTACGTTATTAAACTTCTGCTGCAGAATTTCTTTATCTCCATTTCTATACGCATGACCGTAATTTTCTTAAGTTAGGGTTTATTCGTTCAGATAATTTTCTTAAGTTGGGGTTTTGGCCAACTACCTGTAGGTATTCGTTTGACCATTCCACGTGTTGCAGTTAAACGATTTGGTTTACCGCATCTGGGATGATGGGATTTACATTTTCAGGAATGCTACCGTAGCGTCAAAAAAAACAAAGTAGAAACCGACCAGACACAAAAAATAGAAAAAATTGGCGGGCTCCGCCGGTGGGAAATAATAGGGGATCCCATTTAAAGGCTGCATGTGTGTACACGGTTTCTGTGTAGTTTTTTCCCACGGTTTGGCAGTATATTTTGTTACATCTTACAACCTCGTGCCTTTCATCAAGCATTGAGAGGTGGTGCGTTTGTTCTTGAGTCTTGGCTCTTGACAGATGGCAACTAAATGAATTCTTTACATACAAAATTACAAATACAGACGGTTGAAAACTTGAAATCATATTTTGTCTTTGCCTAGTTACTTTTTTTTGATTTTTCGAACACCCACGGTAAATTCCAAGTGTTGAAATGCACGGTGATGCATGCTTAATTACTACACTTGTCAGTCAAGTGAGACCCGCCTCACCATTTCAAAACTTTTTTCCAACAAAAATTCTTGACGAACTAAGAAAAAACTCGTCCCAATAAATCAGGAGACACAAAACCAATAAACCTGTGCATAAGTATGCCTACACGGATAGGCTATACCAAAAATATATTTATAGAAAGTTTGTGTATAAGTGTGTCTATTCTTTTATTTGTTTATTTTATTTTAATTATTTTATTCTTTTTAAGAATATGTTAAAATCCGTGGGCGTCAAATTCAAAACCAATTGACAATGAATAAAACAGCCTTTCATGTTATATTTAGGATAATTAAGCGGATTCTAGCGATGTGGAATTATTGTCCTTTCACATAAGGGCATTGGAAATATCTATAAAACGGTAAGAATTTAAGAATTGTATTTGGACCATCACCCAAAAAAGTGTATATACCCAATGCTTGAGAATTGGCATTTGCTTCCCGTAAAAAAACAACAGTCAAAATGGTTAGGACCATGTAACGTGCTTGTGAGAGTGGGTGTTATATTCCTCATCTTTTTTGACTAGCTTAAAGCCCCGTTGTGGATTGTATTTTTTCAACTAAAAGCACTTTGTAACAAATCAAAAATTATGTTTGGTAATTTTTTTTTAAAGTATTTTTGGAAAGAAGCACTTTCAATTTAGGTCTGCTTTTAAAAGTTACTCGGCACTAGTTTTTAAAAGCTGGAAAAGCAGAAGTTGTGGACCCACATAATTCGATTTAATTGATTCTCTCTTTTAACCTTGTTAATTTATTATAAAGACAAGTTTTACCCTCAAATATTGTACATTTAACATCATATTTCTAACTTTTATTTTATTTATCTATTTTTATCTAAAATAATAAATACAATAATAGTTAAAATTAAAATAATAAAAAATTTAATAAATATTAAAATAATAATATTTTCTAAGCAAACCGTAATCATAATTTTTTTATTCAATAATAAAAATAATTGAAAATAAATAAATAAAATAATAAAATAAATATTACTTATATTTTATTAAATATATTAAAAATTAAAAATATAATTTATTACAATAAAATTGTATTTAAAACTTGTTTTTGAAATATGTCTATTTTCGTCATTAACTACATCACCAGCACTTTTAAATACCAATTTACCAAACAGAATTTATAGTTTGTTAATTGCATAGTGTTTTTTAAATTATAGTTTACCAAACGTCATGCCGATTTATTTCCACAGCACAACACAGCAATGCATTGCACAATACAGCACAACAGAAAAGCGCTTTTCTAAAATTCACATCAATACCAAACTAGCCTTAAAACATAAGTCATATGACTAAAACTGACAACACAAAATTGGTTAAAAAGACCAAAACCAATAATTTATGGGTGAAAAAGACTTATAGGTTTTGATACTGTTTATATGGACAGGAATAAAAAAATATACTTTTCTAGTGGACTGTTTGGTTATTTCACCCAACTTTTTTGTTTCTTATCGTATGCCTCGTTTGTAACCAGCTTGAAATCCCCTGCTAACTGACCAATATACCCCATTTCTTTACATGATTAAAAAGATACGAATCTTTATCATTTTTCCACAACGACTACAACAACATAATTTTTCTTTTGATGAAAAGTAAAAGGTTATTACTAATACTAAGTTCAAATTACAAACATCACGACTAGCCACCTGCAACTGCATTCATACACAAAAAAATCTGCAGCTAACATCAAACACCATCTCAGCCTTGCACTTATAGTTCCCAACCAAACTTTACTCTAACTCAGCTTCACCAATCAAATTCAGCACCACCAAAGAAGCTTTACATCGTTTAGATCAACTGAAACTCTTGCATAACCACTTGAGCCATAATCATCATCTCAGACCGACCAGTACAACTTCACAACACCAAGCTGCTGGAAATAACTACATGCAAGTTGATAACAGTTCATGATGCAACTGTGCAAGCTGTGCTTCAACAGAACATAAGTATCAACGCAATAATCAAAGGCAGTACATTTAGCTGGTCTAGAAGGGTGTACTGAGATAGGGGCGCACGCCAACATCATCCTGCACCAAAACTTAATGACCACAATGATGTGATTTCAAGTTGTTGTAGTATTAATAAGTTCGTTGAGACTTGTGAAAGCAAAGATTTTAGATTTAATGAAATTTAAAAACAAACAAAACTTTATTCAAGATTATTAGGAATAACCAAGACACTGATTCCACTATCACACATGAATAAATTATGGCAAATAATCCAAAACTCTAATTATCTTTTAAGTCCCTTATTTCTTAATTCACAATTAATCAAACATATTCTCAAATATTAATTGTATTCTCCAAGCATAGACTATCAATTGATTAAACAAAGTATAATATATCAAATTGAATCACAAGTTATTAAGAAAATTATGTAAACATTTAAAAACTCTACAAGAGCAGTGATTGAGTGAATTATAATTAAAAATTAGAGAAAATGAAATAGTTACCCATTATTCATGCGTGAATAGCTTCCTCATTGCGTTGGTTGTGGGAGAATTAGCTCATCACCATGTTGGAAACACACTCAAAATTCATTTTTATTGCTCAAAGGGTGTTTACAAAGATGAAATGGAGAAAAACTATTAAAAATCGGGTTTGCAACAGTTATAAGTGTTACAAACTGAAAAGAACGATAGAACAATATTGTCGCTGATTCTCGACCCTCGCCTATGTGTCGTTTCCACTGTTGAAAAACGACTGTCTTGGATGGTCTGTTCTCCGCGTTCTTCAGATGAGCAGCAGCAGAAAAATATTTCTGGAACTTGATTTTCTCGACTCTGTGATGCTCTATAATCTCCCCAAACTCTCCGTAAAGCTTCTATGATATCCCAGCACCTTTTTATAACCCAGCAACAGCAAAATCTCATCTAATAACTTCATATAATTCTCCATTATTCTTCACGGCCAGTTTAGGAAATAATTCAGATTTTTGATCTCTACACGCGTTCTGAAGCTTCCAAATTGCCATATTTAACTCCTTCACACTCCAAATAGTTGTTAGGGTCTTCCAAACACGTGCAAATTCCTCTGCTGCTAGCACAAATCCCGTGATAACCTCTTCCGAGAATAAACTCTCCTGTTTTCTTCTCGCGAGTTATCCAGGCAAATTTAGTCGATCAAATCACTCATGATAGTTTTGTTGGGACATATCACAACTACCCAAAAAATTTCATCCCTTTAATCTACCCAGAACTCCCTTCAAACTTTGATCGAAAAATTACACAGTTCTGTTCTTCATTTTCCCGCCAAAATGAAATTCAAAAGAAGAAGATGGGTGCTAAGGATGAATTTGGGTGTTGAGGATGAATTTGGGCTACCCATAACCTTGGGGTGCCCCTTAGACAAATCTTGGGTCCATATAGCAAATGTCCTCCGGGGGTCCAAATAGCACTTTTTGAGCAACTTTTTCCACACAAGTGTATTTCTCCAAAAACACCTATGATAGAAGCATTTATGTGTCTAATATAGCCCAATTGTATATTGTGTTAGTACCCATTTTTTGTACTTATTATGGCTTTTTATGTCCCTGTAGGTATTTCCGGAGAAATAAGCTTTTGCGGCGAAATTGGCTAAAAAAGTGGTTTTTGCGCTCGTGGGAGAAAATTACTATACGGACTCTCACTTTGGATAAGGGGTAACCTAATTACTAAGGGGTGACCCATTTCCAGGCAGCTGCTAAAGGGACACCAGAACTGGATAGGGGGAGGTCTTCTTCAAATTTCAAATACTGGTTTTTGGCGGGAAAGGCCATGCATATCGCTGTTGAATTTTGATCCGATTGTTGGAGCTGTTTTAGGGAGATTAAACACCGGAAATTGATTGGGCTGGACGTGATATGGATATAGAATTCTAGTATGGATGATTTCATGGGCTTAATTGGGCTAGAATATCCGGGAGAAGCAATCAAAGTTAAAACAGAGAGACGTGTCCTGTTGTGCACTTTCAAAGATTTTTGAGAGATTTCTGGAGGACTTTGACGATGGATTAACATGTACACGGTCTTATTCAAGTCTAGGGAAGAGTTTGGTAGCTATTTTATAGCTAACAGCACGTGAAAAAGCTCAACAGAAGGGATTATTCTCTCAACAGCACAGAGAAGAAAAAGAAAAGAAAAAGTCGGAATTTATACGAGATATTTGGGGTCTGTGGGATATATAAGAGTGGTTTCAAGTCATAAAAAGGGTTAGAAAAGTTTAGAAAGAAAGAGGAGAGAGTTCAGAGCCGAAACAAGGAAGATACCATTGATTGTTGCTGCTGCTGCTGCGAGGAGGAAGAACGTGAAGAACAGACTCTCCAAGGCCGTCGTTTATCAACAGTGACATCGACTGTCACTTGTGGGTCGTAGTTCTTCAACGACAACAGCACTTCAGCTTTGTCGTTGATTCTGGACGCCTTCTATGGGTCGCAAAATTCTGTTTTACATCATTTGCTTGTCTTTCTCTTCATTGTAAAACACTTTTGAGCATCAATGAAATATTTTGAGAGGTTTTCCAACATGATGAGCAGCTAAATTCTTGGTGATTGAGGCAATGGAGGATCTATTCACTCATGTTTGATTGGTAAATTCTTTTTATAAATTCTTAATTATTTATTTTATTTAATTCACTTGGATCAATAAAAAAAGAGATAAAATGGTTTTCTTAATTAGTTGTGAATCAGTTTGATGTTTTATGCTTAGAATTAATTCTTTGATAAATCATGCTTAAGGATTACAATTTAATATTTGGACACCTTATAGATTAAGAAGTGATTTAATGGAAAAAGAGCTAGATAATAATTATGAAATATTTTTGTAACCAATCAACTTGAAGTAATAGTGAATCCGGAGCCTTAGTCCATTTTAAATCTTGACATCACTCTTTGAAAATTAATTTGCTTTATTCTTATTAAAAAAAAAAGTTACCTTCACAAGTTCGAAAAGAACCCCTTTTACCACTACAACTACAATCACTTTTGATAAACCATCAAATTTTTGGCGCCGCCGACGCGGATTTGTGTTTAGGTAGCATTTTTTTTAGATTTTTTTTTATTATTATTCTTGTTCTTCTTTACGTTTTTGTTTTTTTTTTGTTTCCTTGCAGATTTTTGAAGTTGGAGCGAGAGATAAATTTGCCAAAGCTTGTGGTGATTTACTTAAAGTTTGGGA